>NC_056745.1:179468185-179768185 GCF_019279795.1 Protopterus annectens | reverse complement strand
GGGCATTAGTCAGATGAGCATATTTTTTATATACACCAAACATCTTCTGAACATAGTTCTCAAACTCTTAGCAGAAAAAAATTTGGACAAAGCCAAAAAGAATGGGGGCAAAAAGCCTCAAAAATAGGAGCACATTTTAAATACTGCTCTTGTAAACTTAGAAAGTTGCTAGAATAAAAGGCCTTGCGTTACCATGCATTTTCTGAAGGATATAAAGTCAAACTCAAATGACTGTCATTATTCTGTGAATTCAGTCCTCACTGATTTGCCACAAAAATCCAAGAAAATCACAAATTTTATGAGGAACAGACTAAAAATATGAGGCACAAATCTGGACGTTCTGCGAAAATCTGTTCAGTTGACAGGTATTGCTTCTGAAAGCCTGTTTCTTGGCAAGTAACTGTGGTCCTCAGCTGTTCTTACTATGTTTGAGACTAGATATACTGTTTAATTCTGTCTGGTGTTTGGCTGTGTCTATCTGCTTCACTTGTAAGACATGGGCTCAAGGTATGGATCAGACACATGGAATATATGACAATGTCCTTCTTAGTTCAAGTGACAGCACACATATTTGTGCCAACATTACAACAGCAAAAGCCTTTTCTGCAGTCAAAGGCTCAACAATTAGTCTTCATTGCAGACAGAGAATAGAGTTACTTGATGAACAAGGTGATGAAGAAGAGAACGCTCAACTAAAAGACAAGAAACTACAATAAACTTTAAGAAAGAACTATACTGAATACTTCAGATTTCTCATTTATGTGCAGCAGGTGTGAGACTGTTCACTTCAGCTCAGCACAGATCACTATATGCATGTCAACTGTTTTCACCCTTGGTGTCTTTTTTTGGATTCACTTTAGAAGCTTGACATACCGAAATATAAAAATTCAGTATTTCGAGCCCATAAAGTGGAATCCTGAAAACAACAAAACCTTTCACAACAGAGATTTTGAATTAGCGCTTCCAGTGTTTCGCTGTGGTTGTGGATTCAGGTAAGTGTTTATTTGTTAAGGGTTTTGGGTAGGGGCTGTGGTATGTGTTAGTGTGTTTTGCTGCTGTAATGTGTGTGTGTGTGAGGAGAATGTAGCTTGTGTGGTGGTGTTTTGTGTGTGTTTGTATTTAGTGTGACCTCGGAGTTAGAATATTTAAGTGGGGGGGGTGTGGTGGGTGCAGCCTCTCACATGGGGAGGTGCAGGGGTGTTTGCCCCACTACTTTTATGTAGTAGAAAGCTTGTGTTTGTATGTGGGGAGGAAGGCATGTGTGTGTGTGTGTGTGTGTGTGTGTGTGTGTGTGTGTGTGTGTGTGTGTGTGTGTGTGTGTGTGTGTGTGTGAGATTTTGAATTTCGTGCTTCTGAGTTTTCATTGTTTTCAGGTTTCGAATTTATAGCCTCAAAATACTGAATTTCGATATTTCAGTATTTCAAAGATATAAAGTGAATCTATCTATCTATCTATCTATCTATATATATATATATATATATATACACGAGGGGATGTGGGGCTTGCAAGCAAAATGGTTGTCCTCCTCCAAAATGAAAGCTCACTGAACTGCTGTGCAGGATATTTTTCCTGGGAGTTGTGCAGCTGACCACTTATGACCAGCTAAAAGCTACTTAATTCTCTGTGGGGTTAGGATTCAAGGATTTATAGGGTACCATTAAGTTTGCTTACTAAAGTTTTTGCACTATTCAAGGTATTTTGATTTTTATGTCAAACTGTAACAGCTATCTTATCTTTAAGGCCTCAGCGAGGTATTCTCTTACAGTGTAACACTAAAGTAACAGTACTGTTTGTGATGGAAAATCAGTTGAGTTTAATCACTGTTTGGTTGACAATGTGGGCCCCATGACTTTAGTTGGATAAAATAAAATGTTTACATTAACTGTATATTCTCTGAGAGTGAATAAAAAAGTTGACACTGCCATGCATTTGCAGCAAACAGAAAGCAGGCTTCTCAGAAAATATAATCGTGGCTCTGCTAGCTGTTTACATGGAATGGGTTCAAGATTGCAGCAACAGTGTCTCAGACTTGTAAAGAAAGTACAGTTGTATGAAAACATTCATAACGATAGGATTTGGCATAATGGTTAAGATCTTCTTCTCCTCATATATACAAGGTACAGGGTTTGATTCTGCTCTCAGGATATTGGATATGTTTAAGGGCCGTTAGCCTACTATTCTTCTATGAACCTAATAGCAGATGTTCAGGCAGGAGCATTACTGTAGTGGTATGCATGAACAGATGGAATTAGTTGCAGGTGAACATCTGCTCAGCCAGGCCACCTCCCACAGCTCTTCTTACATCTCAGTATGGACTGACTCTTCTACCAGTACCTACAAATGCAACTTATCAAAAACTGTCCTGCAGATCTGCATTTCCAGATCCTGCCCTGCTGCTGGACTCTGTCCAACTTACAGTATCTGAAAAAGGTGTGGCTAGAGGACCACATGTTCATAGGTTTATAGATTAGTACTAGGCTAACTACTCTTGTGGGCCATTTTAAGCCTAGCCAATTGCCCCATGTAAGAATAAAACCCGGCAACTTGTCTTTGTAAAGTAAACACCTTAATCATTACAGCAACATCCCACCCTCTGCCTCATGTCTGCCTTGCATGTGGGCTAAGCAGAGACATGTTTGAAGAAGGTTACCAATGTGGAGGCTGCCCTGGTCTTCATCTGCCCCTGCAAGGTTTTCTCATGTTTTTCATAACAGAACAGCATGTTATTAGTTAAACATTTGTAAAGTCATAATTTTTCCCTGCTTCCTTGAGGCAAATATCACAAATAGTTGCTCTGTCTGCAATACTGCCGTGATCCTAACCAGGTAATATCAGAATTGCCCACTGGCATCTAGAAAGTGCAAGATCCTCTCCCCTTTATTTTGTACCTTAGGAAGAAAACAGGTAATTTCATGGTCTGAGGGGAAACTCTGAGTCCACCTTAGGATAAAGAAGGGGTTGGTTCTAACACTTACCTGTCTTTCTGGACCACCTTGTATGGTTCTTTACATACTGGGGTTTGTAATTCAGACGTTCTTGCTGATGTAATGGCCACCAATAATGCTGTCTTCCATGATAGATACATTCAGTGATGCAGGAACTACTGTTGTAAATGGATCTAGTGTCAACTTTTTTAATATGAAGTTGAGGTTCCAGGGAGGATGGATAGAAATGGAGAACCCTTTTAGGAATGGTTTCATGAGAAAAGATTGGCCAATTGTAGATGAAAAGGAAATTATGCTAAAACAGCTTCCATATGCACTTTGACTGAAGAGCAGGACAATTCTGCTAATTCAGCTAAGAAAATACCAGTGGCGACTCAGATGAAGTGGGTTATTGCCATTTCTAGCTATACAATATGAACATTTTTCTCCAGTTGACCAGATAATACAAATTTTATGAGTATTTGTTTTCCTAGCTTCATTCATAATTTGGCACATCCTTGGAAATAGATGCTTTAGAGGAATTAGTGTCTGATCATCCAAAGTGGCAAATCTGAGCCCTGGAGTTTTGAGTGCACCAGGGTTCTAGATTTCAGTGAAGCAACCCCCCACCCGCAGCTTTGCACTAGGAGTACAAATGCATAGACACCTGCTTATTTATACTGATCATTACTAACTGCAGCAGTTTGGGAGTCCATGCCAGGTGGAAGGCCTTGCTGGTTGGAATGACAGCTAACATTTGATCTAGACACAGTCCTCTCCAGATTCGTCTGTTCTTGGACCTTAAGGAAGTTCAGATGAATTCCTCATGTTTCCTCATGTTTTGTCTGATACATCCACGGTCTGTTTTTTGTTGTGAGTGGTTGATAGGAAAGACATGTTGACATTGTCCTTAATTTGAAAATCCACCAGATGAATAAGTTCTTGATGAATGTGAGAACTGATATTTCTTTTTGTAGTAGGTAATCGTGCTATTCCGAAATGGACTTCCAAGCAGAATCAGATCTTCTGCATGTGGACGCTTGTCACAGATGCCATTAGTATAACTGATGGCATCAACCCCAGTGCTCTGAGAATCTCTTTGACATGGTGGTCCTTTATACCTGCTTGAGAAAGAAAGAACCCCTCCAGTAAGGGTGCCTTCTCCTTAGGCAGCAATTACTTGCTCTCCATTGTATGTTGGAATGACCCCAAGGAAGACCTTTAATGTGCTTGACATCAGATTGGGCATGGGGAAATTGCATACCCTTTGATGACGAACCCTGTGCCACCACCCTCTAAGCCACATCTACAGCATTGTACAATCACTCTATCACATGTTTTTCTAATTTTGTACAGGGTGGGTCAGCAGAGAAATTTGCAACTTCAGGGTGTTGTCTTTCATTTCTGCAACCAGTTCCTCAATCTGTTTTAGGATTTTCCCTTGGTATTTTGTCAAACACATTAAAAACCTAATCTTCCATATCACCAACGTGAATCTTAAGGCTCTGTATCAATTTAGGTCCTTTAGCAGCATCCAGAGAGATGCATGCAGGGTCTGTCAACAGATTCTAGTACTACTACTGGAGGAGTGCTGCACCCTACAGAACCAGCTGGGTATCTTGGTTGCCAAAATGTGAGAATCTGGATCCAAGGATGCCACCAAAAAGGCAGCTCTGAATGCTTCAAGCATTTGAAATGATCACCATGGGCTTTGACTTCTCTAGGCATTTCTTTCTAGGTGTTGAACTCACCAAATGAAATGTCCTAATGAGAACTTTCCTTACCATTGGAATCATTATGGGGGGTGTCATCTAGAAGATATAGGTCAAATCTTTTTCATTTTCTGAAGATTTTGATTCCTTGGATGGAGGAAACCCTTTCTTCTTTTGATGAGATTGGTACCCAAAATTGAAGGGCTGAAACAAAAATTGCTCTGAGCTCTGCCATGCAATTGAAAGCACCTATGTGGGTCTTTTAATACTGTGTACAGCTAGGCCCAGTTGGGATGCTGATCCCTGTGCTCTTTTCTGAGGTGGTTGACATACTCTGGTTATGCTGAAATGCCTTTAGAGATACAGATACCCTGACAGCATGGGCTTTTCTTGATGAACACCTGTAGTCCTTCAGTATGTTCCTTGATCCAAGTTTATATAAATTAAAATCAGTATAGATGGCTCCTTCCTGCCTGACGGTGCCAATACTTTAACCTGGACATCCGGCATTCTGGCAAAAGGGACTTCCACTTCTGTACACCACCTCACTGGAATGAGTCCTGGGATTACACCACCTCCCTGGCAAGAGCCTGGGATTACACCACCTCCCTTGCATGAGTCCTGGGGTGATACGTTAGTGTTTCCTTTGTGTACTTCTCCAAAAAGTTGAAGCAGATACACAGCCAAGGAAGGCTGTTCAGGGACCTGTATAAAGACAGTACAGTTTTGTACCTACCATAAATGTAGATGTCCGAACAGGATAGCATCTGCAGTCCTTACAAATGGGTTGTCCTGTCGTCAGGCAGCCCTTCGGTCGGCCGGATTCCAAAGTCTGGGTCTGGCCTCGGCTGGTGTCGCACTTCACCCGACGTCATCTCTGCTGGTTCGGTATAAAGGCATCAGCCGACGCCATTTTCCTCAGTGTTTCTTGCCCCAGATGCCAGTTGCCCTCTTGGATAGCTAAATTTTTGGGTAAATGCCAATGTTTCCAAAAAAGTAGAAGGCAAACACAAAAAATAAGCATGTATGTACATATATACAAACAAATACACCATAAGAGATCCCCCCCCAGCTAGCTATTAGGTGGGCAAATACCCTAGGAGTACCACAGAGGGGAAGGAGGGTGGGTAATCCTGACTGCAGATGCTATCCTGTTCGGACATCTACATTTATGGTAGGTACAAAATTGTACTATGTCCTTCAAGGATGCATCTGCAGTCCTTACAAATGGGTAAAATACCATAGCCAAAATAGGGGAGGAGGAAGAAGAATTATGGTGTAGTTAGGATCCCTTGCAAAACAGCAGTGGCAAACCCTGCTCGGGATCTAGAGTATAGAGGTAAGTTATAATGCTTGGCAGATGTATGCACGGAGGTCCAAGTAGCTGCCTCAATAATGTCCTTGGTAGCCACTCCTCGTAAGAAAGCTGTGGTAGTGGCTGTAGCCCTTGTAGAATGAGGCCTTATGTTCTGTGGAATTTGCTTTCCATGGTAGGAGTAGCAGAATCTTATGCAATTTCCTATCCACTTGGAGATTGTCTGTTTGGAAATTGCTTTTCCTTCCCTTCCTGTTGCATAAGCAACTAGAAGCTGGTCAGTTTTTCTATTGCCCTTGGTTCTGTCCAGATAGTAGCGCAACTGTCTATGTACATCCAAGGTATGCAGCAGTCTTTCCCCTCTGTTCTGTGGATTGGGAAAGAAGGTAGGTAGGTGGATAGCCTGGTTTAGAGACACTCTGGATACCACCTTAGGCATAAATGTAGGATTAGTTCTCATGGATACTCTATCTTGATGGAAGATTAGGAAGGGTTGTACTGCCATTAAAGCCTGTAGTTCTGAAACCCTTCTTGCTGAAGTAATTGCCAGTAGGAAAGCAGTTTTCCAGGATAGGTGTTGAAGATCTGCTGTTGCTGCTGGTTCAATGGAGGGAGTGTCAATTTTTCTAGCACAAAGTTCAAGTCCCATGCTGGTAATGGTGGTTTCCTAGGAGGTTTTACATTCTTAATTCCTCTCAGGAACTGCCTGAGTAGAGGATGTGAGAAGACAGGGGATCAAGCTGTATTCTGCAGAAATAGCTGATGCATGTATCTTGATGGAGGAATAGGACAGGCCTGTATGGAGAAGCTCTGCCAAATACTCCAGGATGTTGGCAATATCTACCTTTGACACATCTTTCCTCTTTCAGTACTCCAAATGACAAACCTTTTCCATTTTCCTGCATAGTTCCTTCTTGTTGAAGGTCTGCGGGCCTCAAGGATAATGTCTTTAACCCTTTGGGATAAATCTGGGTTAGTTGCTCTTATGTAATGTTCCAGGCAGTCAGTTGCAGAGTTTTCAGGTTTGGATGCAGGATGTTGTAGTCGCTCTGAGTTAACATCAAAGGAATCAGGGGTAGTGTCCACGCTTCCCCCCGAGACATGCTCCTCAGCAATGGATACCAATGTTGTCTTGGCCAATTTGGAGCTATCAGAATTATCCTTGGACGTTCCTTTTTGATTTTCATTAGTACCTTGTGCATCAAAGGAAGGGGTGGAAATGCATATGCTGTCAGGCCTTTCCAATTGAAGGATAGAGAGTCCACCTTCCAAGCAAGTGGATGGTATGTCCTTGTGCAGAATTTCTTGAGCTGGTGATTGAGTGGGGATGCGAATAGGTCTATATGTGGCCTTCCCCATCTCTTTGTGATGGCCTTGAAGATGTCCGGGTGTAGCATCCATTCGTGAGCATCCGAGGTAGTTCTGCTTAACATGTCTGCTAGAATGTTTTCTTTTCCCGGTACAAATATTACCTGTAACTGAATGTTGTAGCTCAGAGCCATATTCCATAGGTCCAGTGCCATCCGGCATAGAGGGTATGAATGAGTGCCTCCCTGTTTGTTGATGTACCACATGACTGTGGTGTTGTCTGTCCTTATCATCAATTGGCCTTCTTTGAGGAATGGTCTGAAATTCTGGATTGCTAGTTTTACTGCCAGCATTTCTTTTTGATTTATGTGCAGGTGCAGCTGATCTGGAGTCCATAAGCCTTGAATGCACTTGTCCAGCATGTGGGCCCCCAACCGAGGTCTGAGGCGTCCGTTGTGATGGTTTGGCTTGTTTGAATGTTGTGGAAGGACAAACCTGGGTTTGACTGGCATGCCTGAGCCCACCATAGGAACTCTTGTTTCAGGCATGGGATTAGTGGTATTTCGGTTTCCAAGCTGTGCCTGTGTTGAGACCATAAATTCTTTAGGTACCACTGTAGCTTTCTCATATGCAGTCTGGCATGGGGACCAGGATTATGCAGGATGCCATGAAGCCCAAGGCCTGCAGTACTTTCCTTGCTGTTAGTTTGTTCTGCTTTGTTAATGCCAAGAAGTAAAGAGGAAGTTGTTCTTGTTTTTCTGCAGTTAGGAATGCCATCTGTTTTACTGTGTCCAATTCTGCACCCAAGAATGTTCTTGTTTGGGATGGTATCAGTCTTGACTTTTTTAAATTGACTGTGTATCCCAGGGCTTGTAGTAAGCAAATGACTCTTTGTAAGTCTTGTGTCAGCTTGCTTTTGTTGTCCGCTTGTATCAGGCAGTCGTCCAGGTATGGATAAATTTGGATTCCCTGAAGCCTGCAATGAGCGATTACTGATGCCAGGCATTTCGTGAATACTCTGGGCGCAGTAGATAAGCCAAAGGGCAATGCTGAGAATTGATAATGTTCTGATCCTGCAAGAAATCTGAGGTATCTTCTGCAATTTGGTCGTATGGGGACGTGCAGGTATGCCTCCTTGAGATCTAGAGTTACCAGCCAAAACTCCTTGCCCAGCATGGGAAGAAGTTGCTGTAGGGTCAGCATTTTGAATTTTGGAACAATGATGAATGTGTTTAAGGCAGACAGGTCGAGAATAGGTCTCCAACTTTTCTCTTTTCTTGGTACTAGGAAGAGTCTGGAGTAAAATCCCTTGCCCTGTTCTGTAGGTGGTACCCTTTCCACAGCTCTCATCTTTGTTAGTTGAACTATTTGTTTTAGAGCTTCTGTCTTTTGATTTGGTGGTAGGTTTGGCATTCCTCTTTTTACTGGTAAGGTGTGGAAATGAAACCTGTAGCCTTGGTCTATAGTTTGCAAAATCCACTTGTCTCTTGTGATATAGTGCCAGTTTTTTTGAAAATAAGGCTAACTTTCCGCCTAAGGGTGCTGATATTTGTTCCCTGGTAGGCGGTGTGAGAGCCAAGTCACTGTGATTGACCTGTTGCAGTGGTAGTGGTTGTATCTGTGCCTTGTTGGTTATTGCCTTGCCACTGGCGTCCCCTGTAGGCACCTCCTCTGGATTGATTTCTGCCTCTGGAATGTCTATTCCTGCCTCTCTGAGTTTTAGAGGAGTCTGGAAAGGGCCAATTTTTGGAAGGCCAGTTCCTGCTAAACCTTGGGGGCTGAACCTGTAGGAAATCTTTAACTGTTTGTACAGATTTTGCCTTCTCTTCCATTTTCTTCATTACTTGTTGGGCAGGAGAACCAAATAGACTGACCTTATCCATATGAGCATCTAATAGCTTTGCTTTAACATGATCCGGCAAGACCTGTTCTTTCAACCATGCATGCCTTCTTATAACTGTGCCAGTCATGGCTGATCTAAATGAAGCCTCCAGTGCATCATAGCCACATTTTAAAGAATGGTTACTAACCTGCTGAATGTTATTCACCATTTCTAGAACATATTTCTTATCTAAGGAATCATCAGAGGACAGTTTCTTAGTTAACTGATCAAGCATAAACTCTTGGTATTGGATCATATGAAACTGACAGTTCAAAGCTCTAGCTGAGAGAGTAGCAGAGGTGTATACTTTTTTACCCCATCTCTCTAAGGACCTGCATTCCCTTTCAGAAGGGAGAGGGTTTTTCACTGAGGTCGAAGCTACTGCCTTAGGCCCCTGGGAGATAGTCTCAGGATCTGCAAAAGGAGCCTTGTATAAGTGGTGATGAGTGTCCGGTACCCTGTAAAACCTATCGGGCTTGGCAGGGGCTGGAGGTAAAGTATCAGGAGCAGTGCAAACATCATTAAATGCATCATCCACAACAGGAAGAACTGGAGGTATAGCTAAGAGCCTATGTTGCGGTAAGTGTAAAAATGTCCTAAGCCTTTTTCTTGAATCTGAGAAATCTTGGCCCTGCCATTGGAATTGCTCTCTCATGGCATGTAAGGTTTCCCCAAAGGAAAATTCCTCTGGTGGAGAGGCAGAAGGAATAGATTCTTCAGCATCGAATCTTCATAAGTAGAAAAGGAGCCTCTGGATGGTCTGTATTGTCTGTATCATCAGAAGAGTCGTCTGTGGACACTGGCTCAGGGGGCTCTGCTCTAGGTCTCTTTTCTGGAGGTTGAGAGGCCCTGTCTGGGTGAGATTGGGATCCCCTTATTAAAGAGATGAGATCCTCTGCCAGAGTAAGCATTTGGGAACTGGAACTGGGCCTGTGAGAGGGGGGGCTTAACAGGCACAGACTTAGCAGTTTTGGCTGCTTTAGCCCTGGCAAAGGCCTTTATAGACATGGCTGCAGGAGGCCTAGCAGCACCACGTGCTGGGGTAGAGACATCCAAAGGGATGGTGTCCGATAATTCTGGAGAAACCACATTAGTAGGCAAAACTTCAGAGGCCAATTCCACTAGGGTAGAAGGGGCCTCGGTAGTAGTCATGGATTCGGCTGTAGATTGACCCGTTTGCTCGGTTTCGGCCGAAACCGAGACACTCGCGGTTTGCTTAACCGTGGTTTCGGCCGAAACTGCGGACCGTGAGTGTCGGTCCTTTTCTTTGCGTTTTTTAACAATTTGAGAAGTCGGAGGATCTGACGGCATAATGTACGCAAAATCTGAGCCGAAAAACTGTTCAGCAAACTCCGACCGACGCCTAAGCATTCGTCGGTTGAAGGAAGCACAGGCTAAACAAGCTGCTACGTCGTGGTCTGGGCCTAAACAAGGTAAGCAGTAAGAGTGGAAATCTTTATGAGGTATTTGTTTCCCACAAGTTAAACAGTTATTCACTTTTTCTGACATCGGCTGAGGCAAGAAAGAGTCCCCAACGGGGTACTTAGCTTTTTAGAAGTCTTCGAAGTAGTATTCGGTAGTAGTAATCTCTGGATCTGACCGACCGGCACTTGCGAACAGCTTCTGCTTTGGGCGCCACGCAGCAAGAAAGACTGGGGAAAATGGCGTCGGCTGATGCCTTTATACCCGAAGACCAGCAGAGATGACGTCGGGTGAAGTGCGACACCAGCCGAGGCCAGACCCAGACTTTGGAATCCGGCCGACCGAAGGGCTGCCTGACGACAGGACAACCCATTTGTAAGGACTGCAGATGCATCCTTGAAGGACATCTCTTATTTCTTCTTTCAAACACATACAAAAGGTAGTTTCTTTGTTTTTTCAGGTTTCACATGTAAAACCAAAACAAATTTGAAACTCTAACACGAGGTGGGATCCTCCCAAACCAAATAAGCATTTAGACAGCAAATCTTTGTATAGGGACTGGTCTGTACTACAAAGGCTTTTCAGGCTTGCAAGTGACATGAGGAACAAAAACAGTTTCCCCTGATGGTGTTTCACCTGCAAAACAATACAAGTTAATTAAAAGGAAAAATAAAGCTTTCTCAGCAGGACATTATAACCTCTGTACATTTCTTGGGAAAGCAGCCTTGGGTTGAAGACTGAACTGAGCAACCATGGACTTGCTCGCTTAGACACAGCATATGACTGCTGCTGCTGCTGCAAAAAAGAATAAAGATACGTGGGCGGATGGTCTCATTTTTCCAAGATGTAAGCATGCATCTCTACACTGGGAGGAATGAGTTCAAACCCAAGATTAACACACAGCTCTGGAAGGCAGACCAGATGAGCAGACATCGATCTATAGCCAATTGCGACTGATCATGAATACTACCCTAGTACTGGTCAATATTAAGAATACTGGTCAATACTATGAATATCTTCTAATATTACTGGAAGAAGAGCAACTCTGGCAGCTGTGAATTAATTTCTTAAGACATAATGCTTAATGAAGAAAAGTCTTAGCTGGTGAGCTACCCAATAAAGAACTACTTCTCTGCTTATACAGCAAATATTTTTCTGTTTCTCTTAGTCAGCAAATAAGATGTTAGTACTCCTGAGATGGAAACAGCACCACAAAGCCTCCAGTATGAAGATGACATAAATTAAGGAATGCATGGAAGACCTACAGCCTCATAAATCATGGCCTCTTAGGTTTTTACATTTTTATTTGTATTACTTTTTCACATGCCAAGTTTGTAATCCATCTGTCCCAGTACTATGAAATCAGCTTATGTTTGGTATTGTGGGGTGGAGTGTTAGCCATTACGAACTGGTTTACAAAATAAGCATAAACCACTTAGCTCACCAATAACATCTTGAGTGCTAAGGTGACCAGCTTCCATGACGTGTGTGATAAAGGGATTAGCCACTGAAGAGGGAAGTAGAAACCTGGCAGGCATCCTTCCTTACTACAGGAGATGAGAAGTGATGATGCATTTATCCTCTCCGGTCCAGCTGGTGAATCTGGTAATCTTGCGGCAATGTTCCAACTGCCTCATGTACACAGACAACCCTCTCCTCCTCCCAACAAATTCCAACACATGTGAGAGATGCAACCATATAGCCAAACTGGAGGCTAAGCTCTCTCAACTCAGTACTGACATAACCAGTCAGGAGAAGAAGGAAACCACACTCACTACAGTTCCAGTCTCACACAGACCTACCACGACAGCAAACCAAACACATAAACACACAAAAACATACTCGGAGGCTCTAAATAAAAGTCTGCCTAAGCAGCAGAGACCTCCAAAGCAGACACCCAAGCAACCGCTACCCCAAAACAAAACACGTGCAACACATAGCTCACAAAGCCAGTGTGCCGAACAGTCACAGCCCTTAAGGCTAAATAACACACCTGATACACTTGTAATAGGTGACTCTATCGTCAGGAACACTGATGTCCCACTCACCAGGCTGAACAAGGAGAAGGTCATGGTGAGCTGCCTGTCAGGCGCTAGGATCCGCCACATAATGCAAGCACTCAGGTCACTCCAAGGCAAGTACAAATATGACTCAGTCATTGTCCATGCTGGTGTGAATGACCTGAGACGTACCTCCCTGGACTACATGAAAAGAGACGTAGAGGAGCTCTCTGAGCATGTAGCCCAGGCCGGTATGACCCTGACCTTGGAGTAGCATCTTACCCTCACCAAGAATGATGCCACAATATGAAGACAAGATGATCAATTTCAACAATCGGCTTAAGTATTGGTGTCATTCAAAGGGGATCCAATGCCTGTCAGCCTAGGATGACATGCTCGACAAGCCACGATGCTTCGCTAGGGACGGCTTGCACCTGTTACCCCTGGGCTTTCGGATATTGGCAAAGGCTCTTGCTACCCCCATAGTGCCTTTTTTATGCAAGGCTCAAAAGACAAACCCACCTCCATAGGTATCACAAGGGATAAGAAACTAAGAGTAATGCTACTCAACGCCAGAAGTCTAAACCTCAAGATGCACGCACTTGAAACTCTCCTTAGCATGGAGAACATCGATATCTGTGCAGTAACAGAAACCTGGTTCAAGGCTCCCGAGAGCACCCCAGCACTACCAGGTTATACCTCATACCATGCTTTTCGACCCCAAAACTTGGAGCGAACCACAAAAGGAGGGGGAGTATCAATATTCGTCAAAGATACCCACACCTCCAGGTTGGTGGCACAGCACGAAGCATCAGAGACTATCCATGTGCAACTAACAGTGGGTAAAACTGCCTTCCAGTTTTTAGCCTGCTACAGACCACCCTCCCAAACCCAGGAACCCCACTCGACCTTCCTGAGAACACTGGAAAATATGAAGGTCTCTCCAAACACCATTATTTTGGGCGACTTCAACTAACCAAACATAGACTGGGAGCATTACTCTAGCTCCAACACCCTAGCCCAAAGGTTCCTAGAATTTATAAACTCAAATGCTATGGAACAACTTGTTACCACTCCCACAAGAGGGGAAAACATACTGGACCTGATCATCACCAACATGGGGACTCTATGCTCCAGACCAGAAGTGTATCCCTCACTGGTAAGATCAGACCATAAACTAATCTCACTGGATATTCACATCCCGACCCCACCCCCTGCCCAGAAAACCACAGTGAAAAACTTCTCTAAAGCAAATTTCACACTCCTCAAAACCGAAGTGGAATCCTTCAAAGCCCCCGGGCCTGTGGAAAATACGGCCCAGACCGCAGAATCCTTTATAAACGCATTCTATGAACACCTTCAGGAATGCATGGATCATGCAATCCCAAATAAAACCAAGACCCACTCCTCCAAAGGCAGACGTCCTGTCTGGTGAACCCCAGCCATAAACAAACTATACAATAGAAGGAGGAAGCTACTACATGATAGAGCAAAATCCCAAAAAGGGAAGGCATCTCTGATCAGTATTAGCAAAAAACTACAGGAACTCATAAAATCGTCTAAAGCCAGCTTTGAGAGAAAAATTGCACAAGACACTAAGAATAATCACAAGGCTTTCTTTAGTTATGTTAGGAACCTGGGTGGGAATTCCCAGATATGCTCAGAATTAGTCCAAAATGACAAAAAATACACCGAACCCACAGACATTGCCAACATCCTAGCTGACAGGTTCAATGCAAACTCCCACCCCCCCCCCCACCAAAAGGGCAAACATCTATCCCAGCAGAGTGCTGCCCCCCTGACATCTCAGATGCTCAGGTAAGAGCCGCCCTCTCCAAAGCAAAAAACACAGCATCAATGGGACCAGACGGTGTCCCGGCCAAGGCCCTACATGAACTCCAAGAAGAGCTAAACCCAAACATAAAACTACTGTTCAATCTCAGCCTTCCTACAGGATATGTACCCAAAGAGTGGCGACAGCAACAGTGGTCCCTCTCCACAAAGGTGGTGCCTCAATGGATCCTGGAAACTATCGCCCCATAAGCCTGACTAGCTTGGTCTGCAAAGCTATGGAAAGGATCATCATGGACCTCATAAATAAAGATATTGGGGACCTACAGACACTGGAGCCTACCCAGTTCGGCTTTGTTAAGGGCAGATCCTGCCTCTTAAACCTGGTCGATTTCTTTGAAACAGTCACCAAGGCCATTGACGAGGGGAAGGTGGTCCACACAGCCTACCTGGACCTCGCAAAAGCCTTCAATACAATACCCCACTCGGGCATTATAGATAAGCTCACCAGCTTAAATATAAACCCCTATGTCACTAGATGGGTTGCAAACTGGCTTAAGGACAGAACCCACATGGTTAGAATTGCTGGAGCCATGTCAGACTCCAAACCAGTTACAAGTGGCATCCCACAAGGCTCAGTCCTGGGACCTCTCTTGTTCGGTATATATTTTTCAGAGGTACAGGCCAACACGGAAGGACTGTGGCTGACCAAGTTCACAGATGACTGCAAACTGGGCGCGATAATTGACTCTCCAGCCGACACAAGCATCCTCCAAAAGGGCCTCATAGAAACAGACAACTGGTGCCAGAGCCATGGCCTCAAGCTAAACACCAAAAAGTGTATAGTCATCCCCTTTGGCAAAAACAAAGTGCTCACAAATTACCACATAGGTGGTAATCCATTAAGTACAGAAGAAGTAATTAGGGACCTGGGGACCCAAGTTGATAGCAATCTCTCATTTGACAACCACGTGGCCAAAGTGGTTAGAAAAACATTTTATATAGCCCACGTAATAATGAAGGGATTCACATCTAGATCAGGGGAGGTCATCGTGCCTCTTTATCCATCCCTCATCAGGCCCATAATTGAGTACAATGCCCCTTTTGGGATGTACCTTACCAGACACCTGCAGCAACTGGAAAGACCCCAAAAGTACCTCACCAAGAGGATCAAAGGGCTAAAACAGTTGCCATATGCTTCCCGGTTAAAGAAACTCCATCTCTACTCAGTGGCATACCGCCTGCTCAGAGGCGATCTGTGCCGGATGTATAAAGCCATGTCCAACCCGGAATTAATGGACATGCTGCACCTCAGAAAATCCAAATCCCATCGAGCTACGCGCTCGAGAGACTTGGACCTCAGCACTGAAAAAAATAGGACATGCTGGAGGGACAAATTCATAACCCAGAGGCTCCCTTCACTCTGGAATAAAATCCCAGTCCAGTTTAGGCAGAGTCCCTCATTGACTCTCTTCAAGAGGAATCTTGATGAGTGGATGGGAGATCGTAGGTTTACCCTGGGTATCACCTCTGTGTCACTGTTGGACAGAGGCACAGTATACTAACCTCGAAAAAGGGCATATCAAAATTAATTTAAAATGGGTGGCGAAAGCCAAACACACTCTGGCTAGGCTTATAAATGCCCTAGGGCAGATAGCCTAGTATGAACCTATGAACCTATATAACAGGAACAGCAATGGGATCAGGCTGGAATCTGGAGACATTGTCGCATATCAGTCCTACAGAGTGAGCTAGAGATACAGGAATCTCAGATGAGTACAAAGTCAGACTGCCAGGGTATTAAGCCATAGTTTATTCAAATCATATTGCTCATCTGTCTAGAATCTCACAGAATGTCCCTGAGTTTCCCTCATATCTCCACCCTGTACTGCACAAAATGTTTGATTGTTTGGTAAATCCTTAGGATTACTATCAGCTAGTATAATGCCAACAGTTAAGAGATTCTTATTGCTCAAAAAATGCATGTTGATGCAAAACCTGTCATTCTTTTTAGTTTATTTAAGACTAACATTTAATAACTGTCCCTAATTTTGGGTCTTTGTCCATCCATTATTTTTGACTTTGTCGAGAATTCTCGAACAAAGATGCTGAGAGGTATGATTCAGACTAACACCATCGGCATTCAAAACACCAATTTCTTTCGCTCTCCTTTCATCCAATAAAAGCACAACGGAATTTATCAGATTACTAATGAACTCCATTGTTGCTTTTATTCATGAAAGCACTTAACAGATTGCTATTTTGAAGACTTACACTGGTGGGATTGTTGTGATTTTTGTTACAAGTTTTTTTAACCACCTTACCTGGCTTTCGCTGTACTGTTGATTTTTATGATTCGGACTACTTTAAACTTCTGTACAAAGTCAGCACAACTGTAACATAATTCTCAGCAAAGAACAAAAAGTATTTGCTTTCCCTTTGCAAACTCTGTACTTGAATTAGCACCTAGCTATTATGTTGTGCCAGATGGTTAAATAACACGTTGTGCATGCCCTGCTGCCCTTAAACTTAGGGTCTAATTGCTTAGGAGTGGTTTAAATTAATAGCAAGCTTCAGCAAAATAAGCAAACACTCGGGTATGATTACAACTTATCTACAGACTCAATTAAGTATAAGAATGTCTTCAATCTACAGATCTATAATGCTAATTAGCAATTAAATAATCCAAATAAAACTGCAACAAGCTCTGTTCACACTTCTACACTGGGGGAGATAATTTTGAAAGCATTTAATTAAAAGTAACAGCATTTGTATGCTTTCACTGAAAGGAAGCCTTATTTTAATTCATCTGCTGTGGGCAACTCCACATTCCCCGAGGACGAAGCAGTGCTTCTTGTTGCACCTGGAACTTCTTTTTCATATTTTTGTAAACAACAAAGCAGTTTACTAATTTCTACAATAGCTTTGATGATACCAATGCTTTAGATCATCGTCAAAGTCTAATATTTTTTTAAGGAGCACAAAACATAAATAATGTATAACATTTTCTCCCTCTCCAGACTGTTCTACAAGGAATACATTGATTAAAAAATGTCTCTTTAACAGGAATGACTGTGCTTCTAAGAGAAGTGTTAAATAGGAATGTACAAAGACTAAGTGATGTTCGGTGCTGCAATGTTTGTCTGCATAAGAGAAACACCCACATATCTTTGGTGATGATTATGATAGACATGATTAATTAGTCATTTTACTTATTTACTTTATTATGGGCGTGCCTTCGTTGAAGGTTGAACGTCGAGCTGGCACCTCGGCGTTTGTAAAAATCTACTGCCAATCATTAGCGGACTGGAGTTCCGCTGTGGTGATCCCTAACCGGGAAAAGCCGAAAGACAACAACAACTTATTTACTTTATTACATGTTGTTGCAAAACATAACTTATTTACTTTATTATACACTATTGCACAACTGGAAATAGAATAAATATACCAAAATAGAACAACAAGCATCTACCAACAACCAGTGACATGGTGCAATGCTATGATTAGGCTACAAACATTTGAAAATGGAGTTTGAATCTCTCCAGCTGCTGCTATTAGCATACTCTATCAGCGTTGCAACAAACTTGACTTTCTTGTGGTTCCAAACTCTCCCTTCTAAATCATGTATGGTTATTTCAGTATAGTATCATGTTTACCAAAGTGTAAAAATAAACAAAAATCCTAAAATTTAGCAACCCTCAGATGTCCTTTACTAAGGAGCAGGGTGGAGGAGAGTGACATTTGTAAAGTGCATGCTATGTGCTGCTGTGACTCAGCACCCTAACATACTGAGACAGAGATATCTGTGCAGCAGCATTCAAAGGACATACTGCATGACTGTAACTTCTGATAACTCCCTGTAGTCAGGGATAAAATATGTGGTTTTACATCACCATCATTGATATGGCTTCCCATGGAGAGGAAGTACCTGTATCATTGAGCAACAAGATGAAAACATCGTTGTGGCTGTTGTTTACTTTGATCACAGCTAAAATTAGCGTTGCTCAGTCAGAAAGTGCCTTTGGGGGTGTGTGGCAGATTGTCCCTAAGCATTACATTTACTTTGTCATTGTTAGTGAGGGCCGGTGTCGTTGTCTTCTCCTTTCAGATGCTTCCGTTAGGGGTCACCACAGTGGAACATAGGTCCGCAGAATGAGTGGCAGTAGAGGGTTACGGTGTTGAGTTGCCAGCCCAGTGCCCAACCTTCCTCAGAAGGCACACACACACACACACACACACACACACACACACACACACACACACACACACACACACACACACACACACACACACACACACACACACACCTAGGGCCAATTTAGAATGTCTAATCCATCTGCAGCATGCCTTGGGAATGTGAGAGGAAATCAGAGCACCCAGAGGAAACCCATGTGAACACAGGGAGGACATTCAGACTTCACACAGAAGGCACCCCAGCTGAGAATCGAGCTAGAGAACCTCTTGCTGTGAGGCGACAATGCTAACTGCTGCACCACTGTGCTGCCAAAGGTCATTATACGTGTTTGAAAGCACCAAGTTAAAATATATTTCTGTGGCTGTTATTCTTTCACTGTGACCACATCCAGGTATCACAAAGTGGCTATCTTTGGGAAGTGAAGGAGACAGTTTTTATGTGAAAGCAAAGTGTGTGTGTGTGTGTGTGTGTGTGTGTGTGTGTTAATAACATGAAATACATTACTGCAGTCAGAATTTTATTCACTTGTACTGTTTAAAGTGGTTACTGCTTTTGGAATGGGTACAAATGTTATTAGCTAATGTTGTACTTTGATCACCATTAAACATTTGTTGTTCTCACTGGTCAGAGGCAGTGTGAAGTATTTCGGGGATCTTTAAGTAAAACTAAATAATCTTCACAACTTTTATTTTTGAACAAATTATGACTTCTTCACAGCCAAGACATGCACCAGATTAGAAAGGGTATATTCTTCTGCAACAGTACAAGTGTGAAACGAGCTAAATATACTGTTTGTGGTATTACATAAAGAAACAAAAACAAGTGCACCCAGGGCCAACCACTGGACCTGAACAAAAGCAAGGCACATTAAACCAACGTAGTGAATCCATTACATAAACATAACAAAAATATAACTCATGTTTTAGGTTACAGACTGTTACATTATTATAGGTTCACAGCTTTAGAATAAGCACTAGACTAAAGCACTACACCCTCCTTGACTTCTCATAAGTATTAGGCTCCCGATTGGTCCTTCCTGATCAAGTGAAAAATCAGTTCCCTTTCCTAATCTGATCAGTAAAAAAACAGTTCCCTATACTAATCTGGTATGTCCAAGGGTCAGTTTCAAGGTTACGCTCCAGTCCAGCTGGTGAATCCGGGAATTTTGAGGCAATGTACACAGACAACCCTCTCCTCCTTCCAACAAACTCTAATACGTGTGAGAGATGCAGTTACACAGCCAAATTGGAGGCAGAGCTCTCTCAACCCAAGACTGGCACAGTCAGTCAGGAGGAAAAGGTAACCACCCACACCACAAATCCAGTCTCACACAGACCTATTGCATCTGCATACCCAACACATAAACACACAAACACATACTCAGAGGCTCTAAATAAAAATCTGCCTAAACAGCAAAGACCTCCTAAGCAGATATCCAAGCAACAGCCACCCCTCAACAATACCCACAAATCACATATCTCACAAAATCAGTGTGCCTCACAGTCACAGCCCTTAAGGCCAAACAACACACCAAATACACTTGTTATAGGGGACTCTATTGTCCGGTACACTGACATCCTGCTCACCAGACTGAACAAGGAGAAGGTCACTGTAAGCTGCCTGTTGGGTACCAGGATCCACCACATAATGCAAGCACTCAGGTCACTCCAAAGCAAGTACAAGTATGACTCCATCATTGTCCATGCTGGTGTGAATGACCTGAGACCTACCTCCCTGGACTACATGAAAAGAGACATAGAGGAGCTCTCTGACCATGTAGCCCAGGCTGGTATGACCCTGACCTTGAGTAGCATCTTGCCCTCACCAAGAATGATGCCACAGTATAAAGACAAAATTATCAGTTTCAACAATTGGCTAAAGTATTGGTGTCATTCAAAGGGGATCCAGTGTCTGTCAGCCAGGGATGACATGCTCGACAAGCCACGTTGCTTCGCTAGGGATGGCTTGCACCTGTCACCCTTAGGCTTTCGTATACTGGCCAAGGCTCTTGCCATCCCCATAGTGCCTTTCTAAGGCAAGGCTCAAAGGACAAACCCACCTCCATAGACAACCCAAGGATAAAAAAACTAAAGGTAATGCTACTCAATGCCAGAAGTCTAAACCTCAAGATGCAAGCACTCGAGGCTCTCCTCAGCATGGAGAAAATTCATGTCTGTGCAGTAACAGAAACCTGGTTCAAGGCTCCTGAGAGCACCCCAGCACTACCAGGTTATAACTCATACCATGCGTTTCGGCCCCAAAACTCGGACCGAAGCACAAAAGGAGGGGGAGTATCTATATTCATCAAAGATACCTACACCTCCAGATTAGTGGCACTGCACGGAGCATCGGAAACCATCCATGTGCAACTAACAGCGGGCAAAACTGCCTTTCAGTTTGTAGCCTGCTACAGAACACCCTCCCTATTACAGGAACCCCACTTGGCATTCCTGAGAACACTGGAGAATATGAAGGTCTTTCCAAACACTATGTTATTGGGTGATTTCAACTATCCAAGCATTAATTGGGAAAATTACTCAAGCCCAAACACCCTCGCCCAACGGTTCCTTGAATTTATATACTCTAACACAATGGAACAACTGGTCACCACTCCCACAAGAGGGAACAACATATTGGACCTGGTCATCACCAACATGGGGACTCTATGTTCCACACCAGAGGTAAACCCCTCATTGGTAAGATCAGACCATAAACAAATTTCACTGGACATCCATATCCCGTCCCCACCCCCAGCCAAGGAAATCACTGTAAAGAATTTCTCAAAAGCCAACTTTGCACTTCTCAAGACTGAGGTGGAATCCTTCAAAGCCCCTGGGCCAGAGGATAATACAGCCCAATCCGCAGAATCCTTTACAAATGCATTCTATGAGCACCTGCAGGAATGCATGGATCATGCTATCCCAAATAAAACCAAGACTCACTCCTCCAAAAACTGGAGACTGGTCTGGTGGACCCTGGCCATAAATAAGCTATACAACAGAAGGAGGAAGCTACTACATGACAGAGCAAAATCCCAAAAAGGGAAGGCATCTCTGATCAGTATTAGCAAGAAACTTCGATCCCTCATAAAATCATCAAAGGCCAGCTTCGAAAGAAAAATTGCCCTAGACACTAAAGATAATCACAAGGCCTTCTTTAGTTATGTCAGGAACATGGGCGGAAACTCCCAGATATGCTCTGAATTGTTGCATAATGGTACAAAATATACTGAACCTACAGACATAGCCAACATCCTGGTAGACAGATTCAGCGCAAACTTCTCCCCCCCCCTTTCCCCCCCAAAGGAGCAAATGCCTATCCCAACTGAATGTAACCTCCCTGACATCACAGATGCACAGGTGAAAGCTGCCCTCTCCAAAGCAAAAAACACAGCATCTATGGGACCGGATGGTGTCCCAGGCTGTGTCTTACACGAGCTCCAAGAAGAAAGTACAGTTTTGTACCTACCATAAATGTAGATGTTCGAGTGCTCATACAGCTGCAGTCATTACAGATGTTTTATCCTGCCGTCAGGTGGGTCCTCGGTCGGCCGAATTCCAAAGTCTAGGTCCGATGTCGGTTGTCGTCGCTTCTTCCCTGACGTCAGTGCAGCAGGGGTATAAAAGAGGCAGCCGACGCCATTTTCTTCAGTTTTTCTTGCCCCAGATGTCAGGTGCCCCCAGAAGGAAGGCAAACATAATGTTATGCAAAGATGCAATGTTGATAAATCAAATACAGTAGTTGCAAGCAAATACACCATAAAAGAATACCCCAAAAAGGTTATATGAAAAGGTGTTTGTCATAAGGCCTCTCCTAAGAGGGGATGGAGGGAGGGAAACCTGGACTGCAGCTGTATGAGCACTTGAACATCTACATTTATGGTAGGTACAAAAAGTACAGTTTTGTACCTACCATAAATGTAGATGTTCGAGTGTACACCCTGCTGCAGTCATTACACTTGGGTTATCTTGTTGTCAGGCGGTCCCGCAGTCAGCCTGAATTCCAAAGTCTTGGTCAGGCGTCGGTTGCTGTCGCTTCCTCCCTGACGTCAGTGTGCCAGGGGTATATATAACGCATCCGACGCCATTTTCTTCAGTTTTTCTTGCCCCAGATGTCAGGTGCCCCCAGAAGGAAGGCAATACATAAATTATATATATATAAATGCAATGCAATATAATAAAAAATCAGTAGTTGCAAGCAAATATACCATAGAAGGATAACCCAATCAGGTTGTATGAGGAGGGGTTAGCCCCTAGGCCTTTACCAAGAGGGGAAGGAGGGAGGGAAACCTGGACTGCAGCTGTATTAGCACTCGAACATCTACATTTATGGTAGGTACAAAACTGTACTATGTTCATCGTGCATACAGCTGCAGTAATCACAGATGGGTAGAATCCCAAAGCTACGCACAGGGTGGTAGGTACTAGGTGGAACTGGGATGAGCCAGAATGCCCTGCAACACAGCAGTGGCAAAGCCTGCTCTAGTCTTGGAGTATAAAGGTAGGTGGTAGTGTTTGGTGAAGGTATGCACAGAACTCCAAGTGGCTGCCTCCAAAATATCTTTGGTAGGAACTCCTCTGAGGAAGGCTGTAGAGGTAGCTGTGGCCCCGGTGGAGTGGGATCTGATGCCTGTAGGGACATATTTTCCATGAAAGGAGTAACAAAACCGTATGCAGTGGCCTATCCATTTTGAAATTGTCTGTTTGGTAACTGGCTTCCCTTGAGCTCCTACAGCATAGGACACAAAAAGTTGTTCTGATTTCCTGAAAGGCTTTGTTCTATCCAAATAATAACGTAGCTGTCTATGGATGTCTAAGGAGTATAGCAGCGTTTCCCCTTTATTTTGAGGATTGGGGTAAAAGGTAGGTAAGTGTATGGCTTGATTTAAAGCTACCCTGGATACCACTTTAGGCATAAATGACGGGTTGGTTCGAAGGGAAACCCTGTCCGGATGGAAGATGAGAAAGGGCTGCACAGCCATGAGGGCTTGTAGTTCCGAAACCCTACGAGCTGAGGTAATGGCCAGAAGGAAAGCTGTTTTCCAGGACAAATATTGCAAATCTGTTGAGGCAGCTGGTTCAAAGGGAGGTAATGTTAAATTCTAGAATGTAATTAAGATCCCAGGCTGGTATTGGTTGTTTCCTTGGAGGTCTTATATTCTTAGCCCCTCTGGGGAACTGTCTTAAGAGTGGATGAGAGAATAAAGGTGGATCAGTGTTGAATTCTGCAGAAATGGCTGAGGCATGAATTTTTATGGAAGAAAATGAAAGTCCACTGTTCAACAGCTCAGCTAGATACTGTAATATCTGAGGCAAATTCAGTTTTCTGGGATCCTGGCCTTTTTTCTCATTCCAAGAGCAAAACCGTTTCCATTTTCTGGAGTAAGCCTTTCTAGTAGATGGCCTTCTGGCCTCCAAAATGACATCCTGCACCTCTTTGGGGAGTAGGGTCTGTTGTGGTGCTAAGGAATTTTCCATGCAGCGAGATTGAGTGTTTTCAGCTGGCTGTGAAGAGTTTTGTAGCTGTGCTGAGTCAGTAGAAGAGGCATTAGAGGTAGGGACCAGGGAGGAGTATGCGTTAGGCTCCTCAGGAGAGGGTACCAGTGTTGTCTTGGCCAGTCTGGAGCAATCAGTATCATCTTTGGTCTGTCTGCTCTTGCTTTCAAGAGCACCTTGGGCAGAAGAGGCAAAGGTGGGAAAGCGTAAACTGTCCATGCTGCCCAACTGAAAGAAAGGGCGTCCACTCTCCAGGCCTTTGGATGAAAGGTCCTTGAACAGAACTTTTCCAATTGATGATTCCTGTGGGAGGCGAAGAGATCTATGTCTGGCCTTCCCCATGCTTGGATTATATTTGTAAACACTTGAGGATGCAACTTCCATTCGTGTGGGTCTGTCATAATTCTGCTTAGGTTGTCTGCCAGCAAACCTGGCAAGTACTGTGCTTGAAGTTCGATTTGCCATTCCAGAGCCAAGTTCCAAAGTGACATGTCTAGTCTGCACAGGGGGTATGAATGTGTTCCTCCTTGTTTGTTTATGTACCACATTACTGTGGTGTTGTCTGTTCTTATCAATAATTGCCCTGGATGCAGGAGGTCCTTGAAAGCTGTAATTGCATTTATCACTGCTAGCATTTCTTTTTGATTGATGTGAAGGTGCTTTTCCTTT
The DNA here is from genome assembly GCF_019279795.1 of Protopterus annectens. Taxonomy (NCBI): domain Eukaryota; kingdom Metazoa; phylum Chordata; order Ceratodontiformes; family Protopteridae; genus Protopterus; species Protopterus annectens. The sequence continues at coordinate 179,743,471 of NC_056745.1, read as the reverse complement.
TGGGACCATTTGCCCTGAATGCACCTGTCTGTCATGTGCGCCCCCCAGGCGTAGTCTGAGGCGTCTGTTGTGATGACTTGATTTGCTTGAGGCTTGCAGAATGGAAGACCTGTGTTTGTTTGACATGCTTGGGCCCACCATAGAAATTCCTTTTGCAAACATGGGATTATTGGTATTATTGTTTCCAAACTGTGGCTGTGTTGAGACCATAGGTTTTTTAGGTACCATTGAAGTTTCCTCATGTGCAACTTTGCACATGGGATTAAAAGAATGCAAGATGCCATGAAGCCCAGAGCCTGCAGGATTTTCCTTGCAGTGAGCCTGGTACAATTTGCTAGTATTTTGAAGTACTGAGTTAGTTGCCCCTGTTTTTCTGGCGTGAGGTAGGCCATCTGGGTGTTTGTGTCCAAGTTGGCACCCAGGAAAGTTATTTTCTGAGATGGTGTTAGCCTGGATTTCTCTTTGTTGACTGTGTATCCCAGAGAATTTAATAACCGTGTTACATAAGCCAGATGTTCCAGAAGTATGTGCTTGCTGTCCGCTTGGATCAGGCAGTCGTCCAAATAAGGGTAAATTTGTATCCCTTGAAGTCTGCAGTAGGCAATTACTGATACCAGGCATTTCGTGAATACGCTGGGCGCAGTAGATAAGCCAAAGGGCAATGCAGAGAATTGATAGTGGATTGAACCTGCAAGAAATCTGAGGTATCTTCTGCAGCTTTGTCTGATTGGGACATGCAGGTATGCCTCCTTGAGGTCCAATGTTACCAGCCAAAACTCCTTGCCCAGCATGGGAAGAAGCTGCTGTAATGTGAGCATCTTGAATTTTGGTACGAGTAGAAATGTATTTAGGATGGATAAGTCCAAAATGGGTCTCCAGTCGGTTCCTTTCCTTGGTACCAGAAATAGTCTGGAATAAAAACCTTGACCTTGTTCGTGAGTAGGTACCTCTTGAATAGCTTTCATGTCCATGAGCTTTGAAATTTGTATTTGTGCCTCTGCCCTTTGATTGTGTGGCAGGTTTGGCATGCCTCTCATTTTGGAAGAGTGTGAAAATGAAATCTGTAGCCTCTGTTTATAATGTCCAGGATCCATTTGTCTGTTGTGATAATATGCCAATTTCTTGTAAATAATGCCAGCTTTCCTCCCAAGGGTGCTGCCAGCTGAGACTTGCTTGGCATGAAAAGGAGGAAGTCATTGGGTTTGTTTTCTGTATTGTTGTGCACTGTCTTCGCCACCTCTTGGTGCTGGAGTTTGCCATTGTCTGCCTCTATATGATCCTTGAGATTGTCCTCTGCCCCTTGTGCGCCTGTATCTACCTCTTTGGGGCTTGTCCATGGCTGGAAAGGACCAGTTTTTAGAAGGCCAATTTCTGCTAAAACGTGGTGGTTGTACCTGTAGAAAAGCTTTGACAGTTTGCATAGATTTAGCTTTTTCTTCCATTTTCCGCAGTATCTCCTCAGCATTAGTACCAAATAGTACATCCTTTTGTAAAGGAGCATCTAGTAGTTTAGCTTTAACATGATCAGGCAAGATTTGTTCCCTAAGCCAGGCATGTCTACAAATGACTGATCCTGTAACAGCAGCTCTACTTGAGGCCTCTAAGGCATCATAGCCACATTGTAAGGTGTGTTTACCCACTTGTTCTGCACTATGCATCATATCCTGCAATTCCTTCAAATCTGGTTGTTCAGGTTGAGACATTTTATTTCTTAAGTGTGATAACAGAAACTGCTGATATTTAAGCATATGGAACTGACAATTTAAGGCCCTCATGGCTAGGGTGGCCGAGGTATATACCTTTTTTCCCCACCTTTCTAAGGATCTAGACTCTCTTTCGGAAGGTAGTGGATTCTTAGCAGTAGAGGCCTTCATTCCCTTGGGGCCTTGAGAAATGGTTTCAGGGTCAGCATTATGGCTTTTGTAAAGAAATTGGTGAGAGTTAGGAACTCTGTAGTACCTATCAGGCTTGACTGGGGCAGGAGGCAGGGAATCCGGATTAAGGCAAGCCTCCGAGTAAACATCATCAAGTATGTCCAAGACAGGAGGTATCGCCAGAGGTCTGTGTTGAGGTAACAAAAGAAATTCCCTAAGCCTTTTCTTGGAATCAGAAAAGTCTTGGCCTTCCCAATGGAAGTGTTCCCTCAAGGTGTGCAAGGTTTCCCCAAAAGAAAAATCCTCTGGGGGAGATACAGAAGGAATGGACTGTTCTGCATCAGAATCTTCAAAAGGGGAGTACGAGTGTTCCTCTACATCAGAATGTTCTGAGAAAATGGAGCCCTGGTCAGAAGAGGGAGAATCTTCCTCCACTCTGGGTCTCTTGTCTGGAGGGGGTTGGGAACCCCTGATAAGAGTAATTAAATCCTCAGCCATTTTTAGCATCTGCTTTTTAGGCATGGGGCCTGGAGATGGGCCCTGTGCAACAGGCCTCTTGGGATGCATGGCTGATTTGGACTTAGTAAAGGCCTTAATGGAAAAGGAAGATGAGGGTCTAAAGACACCATGGGTGGAAGTGGACCTGTCCACATTAGGAGGCTCAACACTCACAGTGGCTTCGGTGGTTGTAGTCTGGGTAAGGGCCGAGGTACCTGCGGTCTCGGTTACAGAAGACACCACCAAAGAAGTGTCGTCGGTAGTCAGGGGCTGCATAGGCGTCTCACTGAGAACCGGACCACGTGCAGCCGGTTTTGGCGTGGTGTCAGTGGAGACCGCGGACCTCGCGTGTCGGTCCTTGTCCTTGCGTTTTTTGGACAAAACAGTAGTCGGAATCTCCGACGACATTTTATAATCAAAGGCTTTACCAAAAAAGTGTTGGGCGAACTCCGCCCGACGCTTAATAGTGCGTTTATTGAAAGTAGTGCAAAAGCGACAGCCTGAGACGTCGTGGTCTGGGCCTAAACAAGGTATGCAGAGGGAATGGAAATCCTTATGCGGTATTTGCTTCCCACAAGAAATACAATTGTTAACTTTGTCTGACATCGGTCTGAGGCAAGAAAAGTTTCCCCAATGGGGTACTTAGATTTAAAGAAGACTTCGGTTTCCAATTTTTCGTAAATTCAGGAGCTGGCCGACCGGCACTTGCGAACTGCTTCTGCTTCGGGCACCGGGCGGCAAAAAAGACTGAAGAAAATGGCGTCGGCTGTGACTTATATACCCCTGTCGCACTGACGTCAGGAAAGAAAGCAACAACAACCGACGCCGGACCTAGACTTTGGAATTCGGCCGACCGAGGACCCGCCTGACGGCAGAGAACCCCATCTGTGATTACTGCAGCTGTATGCACGATGAACATCTGTACTATGTTCATCGTGCATACAGCTGCAGTCATTACAGATGGGTAGAATCCCAAAGCTAAGTAAGGGTGGTAGGCACTAAGTGGAACTAGGAGGGGCTAGGATGCCCTGCAGGACTGCTGTGGCAAAGCCCGCTCTAGATTTTGAGTATAGTGGGAGGTGATAGTGCTTGGAGAAAGTGTGCACTGAACTCCAGGTGGCTGCTTCCAAAATGTCCTTGGTAGGGACCCCCCTGAGGAAGGCTGCCGAGGTAGCTGTGGCTCTGGTGGAGTGGGATCTGATGCATGCAGGCACAGTTTTTCCATGAAATGAGTAACAAAAGCGTATGCAGTGGGCTATCCATTTTGAAATTGTCTGTTTGGAAACAGCCTTTCCTGGAGCACCTGCCGCATAGGACACAAAGAGTTGCTCAGATTTCCTGAATGGCTTTGTCCTGTCCAAATAGTAACGAAGTTGTCTGCGAATGTCCAAGGAATGTAGTAGTCTTTCCCCTTTGTTTTGTGGATTAGGATAAAAGGTAGGTAAGTGGATAGTCTGATTCAAAGCTACACTGGATACTACCTTTGGCATAAAGGTAGGGTTGGTTCGTAAGGAAACTCTGTCCTGATGAAAAATGATGAATGGTTGCACAGCCATGAGGGCCTGTAGCTCCGAAACCCTGCATGCTGAGGTGATAGCCAGAAGAAAGGCTGTTTTCCATGACAAGTATTGTAGCTCTGTTGAAGAAGCTGGCTCGAAGGGAGGAAGGGTCAGCTTTTCCAATACAAAGTTGAGGTCGCAAGCAGGGACTGGTGGTTTCCTTGGGGGTTTTATATTCTTTGCCCCTCTGAGGAACTGCCTTAAGAGAGGATGAGAGAATAAAGGAGGATCTGTGTTGTATTGTGCAGAAATGGCTGAAGCGTGGATCTTGACGGAGGAGAAGGAAAGTCCATTGTTTAACATCTCAGCTAGGTACTGTAAAATTTGAGGTATATTTATTACCCAAGGATTCTGACCCTTTTCTTGATTCCAGGCACAAAATCGTTTCCATTTGGCGGAGTAGGCTTTTCTAGTAGAAGGTCTTCTGGCCTCCAAGATGACATCCTGCACCTCCTTGGAGAGGAGAATCTGTTAGGAAATCAAGGAATTCTCCATGCAGCTAGATTTAGAGTTTTGAGGTGGCTGTGAAGGGTTTTGTAGTTGTGCTGGGACAACAGAAGAGGGACTAGAGGCAGGATCCATGGTGGGGAATGTGTCAGGCTCTTCAGGAGCGGATACCAGTGTTGTCTTGGCCAGTTTGGAGCAATGAGAATCATTTTCGGCTTCTCTGCTCTGGCTTTTAATAGAACTTTGGGCAGCAGAGGAAGAGGCGGGAAGGCATAGACTGTCAATGTTGCCCAATTGAAGGAAAGTGCATCCACTTTCCAGGCCTGTGGATGGTAGGTCCTTGAACAAAATTTTTTCAACTGGCAATTTCTGTGGGTAGCAAAGAGATCTATGTCTGGCTGCCCCCATGCCTGAGTTATCTTTGTGAAAACTTGAGGATGCAGCTTCCATTCGTGTGGATCTGTCATATTTCTGCTTAGGTTGTCTGTCAGTGTGTTTTCCTTCCCTGGCAGGAATTGTGCCTGTAGTTGAATTTGCAATTCCAGTGCTGTGTTCCATAGGATCATGGCTTGCCTGCACAGGGGGTATGAATGAGTTCCCCCCCTGTTTGTTTATGTACCACATCACTGTGGTGTTGTCTGTCCTTATCAATAGCTGGCCTGGATGCAGTAGGTCTTTGAAGGTCATAATAGCATTTTGCATGGCTAGCATTTCCTTTTGGTTGATGTGAAGGTGCTTCTCTTTTCGGGTCCATTCTCCCTGAATGCACTGATCTGTCATGTGTGCTCCCCAGGCGTAGTCTGAGGCGTCTGTTGTGATGATTTGAGTTGCTTGAGGTACACGGAAAGGAAGACCTATGTTTCTTTGGCAAGCTTGAGCCCACCACAAAAATTCCTTTTGAAGGCATGGAATGAGTGGTATAATTGCTTCCAAGCTGTGGCTGTGTTGAGACCATAAGTTTTTTAGGTACCATTGAAGTTTCTTCATATGCAGCTTTGCACATGGGATTAGTAGGATGCAAGATGCCATGAATCCCAGAGCCTGCAGGACTTTCCTTGCAGTTAGCCTGGTGAAAGTTGCCATTTTTCTGAAATATTGAGACAGTTGCCCTTGTTTGTCTGGCGTGAGGTAGGCCATCTGGGTGGTTGTATTCAAGTTGGCACCCAGGAAAATTATTTGTTGAGAGGGTATTAGTTTTGATTTCTTTTTGTTGACTGTGTATCCCAGGAAGTTCAACAGTTTTATTACAAATGCCAGGTGCTGCAGTAGTATGTCCTTGCTGTCCGCTTGGATCAGGCAGTCGTCCAGATATGGGTAGATTTGTATCCCTTGTAGTCTGCAGAAGGCGATTACTGATGCCAGGCATTTCGTAAACACTTTGGGTGCAGTAGATAAGCCAAAGGGCAATGCAGAGAATTGGAAATGGGTTGAACCTGCAAGAAATCTGAGGTATCTTCTGCAATCTTGTCTGATAGGGACATGCAGGTATGCCTCCTTGAGGTCCAATGTTACCAGCCAAGACTCCTTGCCCAGCATGGGAAGAAGCTGCTGTAATGTGAGCATCTTGAATTTTGGCACCTGTAGATATGTGTTTAGGATGGATAGGTCTAAGATAGGTCTCCAATCTTTGTCTTTCCTTGGTACCAGGAATAGTCTAGAATAAAACCCTTGACCTTGTTCTTTTGCAGGTACCTCTTGAATTGCTTTCATGTCCATGAGAGCTGAAATTTGTTTTTGTGCCTCTGCCCTTTGATTTTGTGGCAGGTTTGGCATGCCTCTCATTTTTGGAAGGGTGTGAAAGTGGAACCTGTAGCCTCTGTCTATAATGTCCAGAATACATTTGTCTTTTGTAACAATATGCCAGTTTTTTGAGAATAATGTCAGTTTTCTGCCCAAAGGTGCTGCCATTAAAGCTTTGCTTGTCAGGTGTAGGGGGAAGTCATTGTGTCTGTTTTCTAAAAGATCTATCTTCTCCACCTCTTGGGATTGATGCTTGCCACTGTCTGGCTCTGAAAGATCCTTGAGGTTGCCCTCTACCCCTTGGGCACCTGTATCTGCCCCTTTGAGGTCTGTCCGTGGCTGGAAAGGACCAATTTTTTGAAGGCCAGTTTCTGCTGAAACGTGGAGGTTGTACCTGCAGGAAATCTTTCACTGTTTGCATTGACTTCGCTTTTTCCTCCATTTTCTTTAGTACCTCCTCAGCTTTAACACCAAACAATACATCTTTTTGAAGAGGTACATCTAATAATTTAGCTTTGACATGATCTGGTAAGGTTTGCTCTTTGAGCCAAGCATGCCTACGTATAACAGACCCCGTAACAGCAGCTCTACATGAGGCCTCTAAAGCATCAAAACCACACTGCAAGGTATGTTTACCCACTTGCTCTGCACCATGCAACAAATCCTGCAACTCTTTTAAATCTGGTTGTTCTGGTTGTGTCATCTTGCTTTTCAGCTGAGATATCAAAAACTGTTGATACTTTAACATATGGAACTGACAGTTTAATGCCCTCATGGTTAAAGTGGCCGAGGTGTACACCTTTTTCCCCCACCTTTCTAAAGCTCTGGAATCTCTCTCTGAAGGTAATGGGTTTTTAGCAGTAGAGGCCTTAATTCCCTTGGGACCCTGTGAAATTGTTTCTGGGCCAGCAGCATGGCTTTTGTATAGGAACTGGTGAGAATCAGGAACCCGGTAATACCTGTCTGGTTTAACAGGAGCTGGAGGCAAAGAATCTGGGTTAAGGCTGGCTTCCGTGTACACATCATACAATATATCTAAAACAGGAGGGATAGCCAGGGGCCTATGCTGGGGGAGCAGAAGAAATTCCCTGAGCCTTTTCTTGGAATCTGAGTAATCTTGGCCTTCCCAGTGAAAGTGTTCCCTCAATGTATGCAGGGTTTCCCCAAAAGAGAAGTCCTCAGGGGGGGAGACCGAGGGAATAGACTCCTCCGCATCAGAGTCTTCGAATGGAGAATAGGCATAATCCTGGTCCTCAGATAGTTCTGAGGTAATAGAAGCTTGATCTGAGGAAGGGTATTCTTCCTCTAATCTGGGCCTTTTGTCAGAGGGGGGTTGAGAACCCCTGATAAGAGTAATCAAATCCTCAGCCATTTTAAGCATTTGCTTTTTAGGCATGGTGCCTTGAGAGGGGGTCTGAGGAACCTGTTTTTTGGTTTTCATGGCTGCTTTAGATTTAGTGAAGGCTTTAATAGATAAGGAGGAAGGCCTGAAGACCCCTTGAGAAATGGCAGGCCTGTCTAAATTCTGAGTTTCCCCGCCAGGAGTGGCATCGGTATCTGTAGTAGGAATGGGGGCCGAGGAGCCTGCGACCTCGGGTACTGAAGACACTGGTAATGTGGTGTCATCGGTACTCAGGGGCTGCGTAGGCGCCTCGCTGAGTACCGGAGAACCGGTAGTCGGCCTTAGCGTGGTTTCAGTAGATGGTGTGGACCTCGTATGTTGGTCCTTATCTTTGCGTTTTTTGCTCAAAACTGGAGTCGGAGTATCCAACGACATAATATAATTAAATTTTTTGCCAAAAAAGTGAAGGGCGAACTCCGCCCGATGCTTAATAGTGCGCTTGTTGAATCTAGCACAAAACCGGCAGGCCGAGACGTCGTGGTCTGGGCCTAAGCAAGGTATACAGAAAGAGTGGAAATCCTTATGCGGTATTTGCTTCCCACATGAAATGCAATTATTAACTTTGTCTGACATCGGTCTGAGGCAAGAAAAATTTCAACGGGTACTTAGCTTTCAAGAAGACTTCGGCTGAAATACTTTCGTAAATCTCAGGAGCTGGCCGACCGGCACTTGCGAACTGCTTCTGCTTTGGGCACCGCGCAGCAAGAAAGACTGAAGAAAATGGCGTTGGCTGCCTCTTTTATACCCCTGCCACACTGACATCAGGGAAGAAGCGACGACAACCAACGCCGGACCTAGACTTTGGAATTCGCCCAACCGAGGACCCGCCTGACGGCAGGATAACCCATCTGTAATGACTGCAGCTGTATGCACGATGGACATCTGAACCCTCACATTAAGTCACTGTTCAAACTTAGCCTTACTACAGGATATGTACCCATAGAATGGTGTACAGCTACAGTGGTCCCACTCCACAAAGGTGGTGCCACAATGGACCCCGGAAACTATCGCCCCATAAGCCTGACTAGTCTGGTCTGTAAAGCTATGGAGCGTATTATCATGGAACTCATAAACAAAGACATTGGGAGCCTCCAGACACTGGACCCTACCCAATTCGGCTTTGTTAAGGGCAGATCTTGCCTCTTAAACCTAGTTGATTTCTTTGAAACAGTTACCAAAGCCATAGATGAGGGCAAGGTAGTCCACACAGCCTACCTGGACCTCGCAAAAGCCTTCAACACAATACCCCACTCGGGCATCATAAATAAGCTTACCAGCTTAAATATCAACCCCTGTATCACAAGATGGGCTGCAAACTGGCTCAGAGATAGAACCATACAAAAAGCAACTGCTTTTATACAAGCCAAAAAGTCATGTGACTGCAGCCAAAGTCACATGACATATTCAAAAATACATATCAGAAAGCACTATACAGTTGCTAAAGACATTTAAAAACTAATATAAAAATGTTAAAAATGTACACATAATGCATGTGTCTACCCCAACCATCCAAATACAAATATCAGAGATACAGAATAAAAATAATAATAATAATAATAATAATCATCATTTCACATTACGCTGCAATCCAACAAGGATAGGTTTTATACTGACTGTGCTGTTAATGCCAGGGGGGCTGTCAGCTCCCAAACGTACTATCCACTGGTACTCTTTAGTCTCAAGAAAGTTATTAATATCACCATGCCTGCTAGAGGGAACAATCAAATCTATAACCCTAAACCTAAAAGTATGTCGGTCTCCATGGGTCTCAATATGTTTAAATAAAGCATTCTGATGATGATGATGATTATTATTATTATTACTATTATTATTATTATTTTTATTCTGTATCTCTGATATTTGTATTTGGATGGTTGGGGTAGACACATGCATTATGTGTACATTTTTAACATTTTTATATTAGTTTTTAAATGTCTTTAGCAACTGTATAGTGCTTTCTGATATGTATTTTTGAATATGTCATGTGACTTTGGCTGCAGTCACATGACTTTTTGGCTTGTATAAAAGCAGTTGCTTTTTGTATGTTTGCATTTAGTATTGAGAAAGGGTTATTCCCGAAAGCTTTGCGTTATAAAGTGTTTTTGTTCTCAACATCCTTTGTGTGATTTCTGGATTTCTCTGCAGTTTGTCTTTTTTCAGAGATAGAACCCACATGGTCAGAATCGCAGGTGCCATTTCCAAATTCAAACCAGTTACAAGTGGCATCCCACAGGGCTCAGTTCTGGGACCTCTCTTGTTTGGTATATACTTCTCTGAGGTTCAGGCTAACACAGGGAGATTATGGCTGACAACGTTCGCAGATGACTGCAAACTGGGGGCCATAATCGAATCTCCAGCTGACACAAGCATCCTCCAAAAGGGTCTCACAGAGACGGATGCTTGGTGCCAGAGCCACAGCCTCAAGCTAAATGCTAAAAAGTGCATAGTCATCCCCTTGGGGAAAAACAAGGTGCCCACAAATTACCACATAGGTGGTAATCCATTAAGTACGGAAGAAGTAATTAGAGATTTGGGGACCAACGTAGATAGTAATCTCTCCTTTGATAATCACGTTGCCAAAGTGGTTAGAAAGACCTTCTATATAGCCCACCTTATCACGAAAGGGTTCACATCTAGATCAAGAGAGGTAATTGTGCCCCTCTACTCATCACTCATCAGGCCCATAATTGAATACAATGCCCCTTTTGGGATGTACCTTACCCGACACCTGCAGCAACTGGAGAGACCCCAAAAGTACCTCACCAAGAGGATCATGGGCTACAAACAGATGTCATATGCAGATCGACTAAAGAAACTCCAGCTCTACTCAGTTGCTTACCGCCTACTCAGAGGCGATCTATGCCTGACGTACAAAGCCATGTCAAACCCAGAATTAATGGACATGCTCCACCTCAAAAAATCCAAGTCCCTTAGAGCTACACGCTCCAGGGACCTAAACCTCAGCACAAAAATAAATAGGACATGCTGGAGGGACAGATTCATTTCCCAGAGGCTCCCCTCACTCTGGAATAGAATCTCAATTGATGTTAGACATAGCCCCCCGCTGACCCTCTTCAAGCGAAATCTGGACGCGTGGATGGGAAATTGCAAATTCACCCCTGGGATCTCTTCTGTGTCCCTGCTAGACAGAGGCACAGTAAACTAATCTTAAAGGGGTACCTTCTGTGACCTGCTTTACAGAGGCACAGTAGGCTAACCTAATAGGGAAGCGGAAGCCAAATACACTCTGGCTAGGCTTATAAATGCCCTAGGGCAGATAGCCTAGTATCTACCTATGAACCTATGAACTAGCTGCATTTGTTGGCCATTTTTAAGCCTAAATTAACCTGTTTCATTTGGTTAGAGATTGGCCTTTCTCATCTGAACACTTATGCAGTATAATGCAAACCACTGGAGGCTTTTAACAAGCTCTGGAGTCTTATGCAAAATACGACAGTGGCTAGTACAACTGTATGGTGCAATGGAGATACAAATATCACACAGACTACATGGACTATGTGATTTTCTTTCTGCTGGCACCTGAGATTTGGTGACCCTGAAATGATTTTATCACAAACTAGGTGCAACATCAAGCAATGCTTGGAGCACAGGGGATAACTATGGAGCAGTCTCTGCCAGTTTGCTATCATAACCTGGAAACGCACTTGTTAGAGTAGTGGAACATTGGAAGTACACTTTCAAAGAGGCTAAACATTGAAACTTACCATACCAAAGCTTGAATATTGATGTCCGGACAGCACATGCACATCAACGGGCACATTTTCAAAATGGTGAATATCGAACACATGACATTACCATGGTTCGAGATGGGGGCTGAAAAACATTTTAATTTTCGCTATTTAAGTTCGATGATGTGATGACTCGGCTGACTGCATTTCCAGGTTATGACTGTAAACCACAGCCACTCTACTTTGGCTAAAGAAACAATGCAGACTTTTAATGACGACAAGAAGCAGGAAATGCTCTCTTCTTTCCTAGGACACATTGTAAAACTAACGAGCTTTATTAACAAAGTCATTCAGATAACATGAAATACAATGTGCCTTATCCTAACATTGTACTAAAGGTCACAGAAACACCTTAGCAGTATTTGAGTGGAAGTTGATCTATGGCACATGAGTACTGGATGTTTCTGTTTGCTTAGTGGTGGGTTGCTCTGACTCTAGTGCACAGCGTCCTGGGTTTGAGACTTGCCACGGCTGGTTATTTGGGTGGGAGGTTGGCATAATGGCTAAGATGTTTACCTTACAGACACAAGGTGCAGGGTTTGATTCTCAGATGGGGGTAACTGGCTAGGCTTAAAATAGCCCACAAGGGCAGTTAGCCTAGAACTAACCTATGAACCTATAAAGCACAGATAATTTTGGCAGCAAAACTAATGTATTCAAGAGAAAGAAGATAATGTCACCCATACAGAGCAATGCACAAAGTGACACAGACTAAGGAAAGTCATTAATGATGCTGGAGAGAACAGAACTGAAGAAACATTGGCCTCATGAGGGACACCTCAGCAAATGGAGGGGAAGTGATTCAAGAAATGATTTGTCAAACAGAAACAACATATATGAAATAATGTAACCACAATAATGCGGTAAAAACCTGAGCACCTTGATGTATAAGTTAACTAGGACAGTATTGATCTAGTAGTGAGCAAAGCTCTTCAGGATACAATCACTGCCATATAATATGCAGACATCAGTGAGGCTGCATTTACTGATTTAAAGATATTTTAACCTCTTACTATACTCTTAAAAATCAATTATTAAAATCTTCTCACTTCTCAGTAAACCTGCAGATGAAGAAACTCAGATGAAAAACTGCTATCTTATTGACAGTGATTTTATAAACAACATGCTTTTATCACAGACCTTGTCCTTGTACTGCAGTTTTATTTAGCATAGGTATAGTTTATCATCGGTACTCACAACTGATGATAGGGTATAAGGGAAAATTTTCCACACTATCTGCTGAAACACTTTTTAAGGCTTTCCTCAAACTCAGAAGGGATTTCAAAACATCTTTCTCAGCATAACTCTGTCAATCACTTAGAAAGCATTTTAATTTACTGTATAAAAGACGCATATAAAATTAAAAAATGCAGCACCAATGAAGTGAAATGAAAACAAATTAAAAAATGCATTTGCATATCTGTTTTCTGCTAGAGTCAATTTAATGTTGAAGTGTTAACAATGCCTCTTTAATGACTGTCTAAAGCTAGGTTATTCCTCATTCATACGCCTCAGGCTGCAGACAGCAAATCAACACCATTTTATTTTTATTTTTTTAAATCTAGCCTCTTTCTCTGGTGGTCTGACTATGAGTAGTGTGGTTGGTGTGTTTGTGAAGCAGAGAGACAGATACAGAAAGTAAGGTACTCGGTTATTGTTTCAAGACGGGTTAATTCAAATGGTCAGCTGTCATGTTCATGTTCAATTCGTTCAGAAACCCAAGCAGCTTAGCACTTAAAATTAACCTCAGTGGAAATGCCCAAAACTACACTGCCTCATAACCAGAAGATGTTTCTGCATTTTTTCTTCAGCGAAAAAGGCCTTTGTTAACCCTCACTGTGATCACTGAAACAGTTGTTGTTGTGTCTTTCGGCTTTTTCCCGGTTAGAGGTCGCCACAGCGGAACTCCGGTCCGCTAATGATTGGCAGTAGATTTTTACGTGCCAAGTTGCTGGCCCTGATGCACAACCTTCAAAGAAGGTACGCCCATTCACGCATGTCCCCACACAGAAGACGCTCTAACTGAGAATTGAACAGGACAACCACTGAAACAGTACTGTAACTAAAGAAATTTTACTTCAAAGCTGTATGGATATACACACACACAAAAACAACTGAAAAAAATGACACAAGGGTGTGCACCCTACCAAGGAAGTTCATTAGGGATGTAAGACTGCATTCGTGGCCTAAGCCACATGCTGTTTCTAGGCAAAAGCATAACGCATTATCTGCTACAATCTATTTTGCAGCAGAAGGCAATGATATGAAGAAGGGGGGTACATAAAGGGGATGGCAGTATATATGTATGTCTTTTTTTTTTTCAAGATTTTTTCAAAATGAATTAACTGAGTACTTTCCTAATGCTGTATTAATGTGATGCAGCTATTCTGCGTGGCTTAATGGTAGTAATTGCAGTGTCCAGGAGAGTGTCCCACAATGGAAGGCAATGATGTAATAAAGACTGAGAGAGGCTAAAGTGGATTAATGGCATAAACCTTAATAAAAGGAGCTTTATTGTCTTCTACCAGCACCATTTTATGCCTACATGACCATACTATAATGTCTGAGTGCTACAAAAAGTGTATTTGCAGTAACGCCATGACATCTAAAGCTGGTATGCAGTGATGAGTCATATTTACATGGAAAAGAGTTTAAGAGATTTTTGATGTTTTGAAATGTGTGTCTTGTCTAAGTTTTCCTATAAAATATTTTAATGAGCTACCTTAATGCTTCCAGTTGAACTCTGGTGCTCACATCAACCATAGAAGCTCATGTTGCAGTGGTTACAGTACCCCATGTCTATTACACTAGTCTATGCATACTGTCTTTAGTGTTATCTCATTTTGATTCAGCAGGTTAAAAGGTAGGCTAGGAGTTTAAACATGGAAGAGAATTTGATTCTAGAAATTACAGCACTAGTCCGACATTCTCACAAAGCATGCCCTTCCAGTTAACAAAACAGACCCAGAGACCTCTAAGTAGCCCTCGTTGATAAACTTCCCCTGCAGCACTGCAATCCACTACCATCCTTTAACCATAGCCTAGAGGACTGGATCAACGTCCAGAAATTGACTCCAGCACAGACTGGTATGGCCCTAACAGGGAAAGGAGGTGCAGAATGAAGGAGGGCACTGGCAAGGCGTAAACGGTCCCGAGGATCAATAGCCTTTTGCATGACAACTATAGAAATCAATCAGATGAAGTTAGAAAGGATTGGGAACACAGACTGGATAAGCAATTCACAAAGAAACAATGGCAGTATATATGTATGGCTCCCAAATATGCAACAAACTTTAGAAGACTTAGGATCTTTGCTTGGAAGTGTTTGCATAGGTGTTTTTATAGGACTGAAGTCACTAAATAATGGCATACATATGAGTTTCTGGCTTATATCCTTCAGAAAATGCACGCTAACATACAACCTGTTATTCTAGCAACTTTTTTTAAGTTTAAAAGAGATATTTAAAATCTGTCCCTATTTTTGGGACTTTGTCCCACCATTACTTTAAGCTTTGCCACGATTTTTCATGCTAATAGGTTAAGGTTCAGGTAAGAGAATTCCAAAGGTTGATCAATCTGGACAGAATAACTGGTCATATTTTCATGATGTGTAGAAAACTGTTGAAATTCACTACACTTGACGGCTAGCAGTTCTAATGTACTCAACTACTTTTCCACACACACTACTAAAAACCTGACTTCTGCAGGACTTTTTGCAGCAAATATTCCCTTTAATAATTTCATAAGAGTAAATCATAAGCAGTCAAATTTTCCCTCTCCTGGAAGGATTCAGTAGCTCACTTACCACGTTGACAGCTGACTTTTGAACCTTTAATAACCTATCAATATGTAAACTTTTGAAAGGATACCGAAAGCATGGTAGAATAAAATTTCAGGATGTGACTTGTTAGGGAACTATATCCACTCTGAAGTCTTATCCCCAGTTTATTTCAAATTATAATTCTCCTCACAAGCACCTAACAGTGCAGCCCTCACCCCATTTGCAGTTCTGTATCACTTACATTTGTACGTTTCAGTTTATAAAGCCTTATGATTTGCTTGTGTTAAACATGGACCGATATACAATGCTAAGCTTGACAGCACACTGAAATAAAACATACTTGTGCTCCTGAGAGCAACAGCTTTAGTGCAGAACATTTAACAACTGGATATAATCGTGCCACATATTTTCTTAACACTAATGAGTTGTGTGATAACGGACCTTCAAAAAACATTTAATCTATCACCTGTAACATGTTAAACAAATGAATAAAATCATTAAGTGTATTTTATTTTTAGTAGTTCTCCTGCTGCTTTTTACCACTTTCTTCAGGAAACTGCTAAAACCGTAAAAATCAATGAGGCAAGAATGCCCTATCATACCAAGCAAAATGAACTGCATGCTCAAAAGAGGTTCATTCTGTAAGCAACTGCAAAATGTTTCAATTTTCCCTTTAGCTTCGAAAACAAATGTAGATTGTATGAAGGTTGTACAAAGACTGTAAAAAAACGGTGGTGTTAATTGGATCTCCTATGATTAATCACGTGCCATTTAAATGATACGCAAGAAATCACAGTAAAAAATATTTAATATAGCAAATGATTGAACAAACAAACAGTGACAATCCAATGTTGTACAACTCTTAGAGCATTTTTTTTTTACAGGGCATCCTCTCTGCACCCCCTGATGTGGGGTAAGCTATCACACTCCAATTCCATATCTATCTATCTATCTATCTATCTATCTATCTATCTATCTATCTATCTATCTATCTATCCCGACTCTAAGATCTCAGAAAGTTGAAGAAGAGGGAAAAAAGGTGAAACTGAAAAGTCACCTTCTTCATTTCTGAGTTCCACAAACAAAAATGAAAGAACTTGGTGTGAGGTATAGCCATTTCTAACACAGTCAGAAGCTGACCTCAGAAACCCAGCAGTCTTTCTGCATTGGAGTTGCAAAGTTGCTGTCGCACAACAAAGCACAGGTTTTTCTTTGGTAACTGGTTGTAATAGCTAGCGCATCCACACTAAGCAGATACTGATCAATGTCAGGGTTCACAAGGTGCCAAAAACAACGGGAGGTGACCCCGTCAAATTTCACTCTCAAACTTTCTGCTTATAGCGGTTCCCAAAAGTGTACACAATGTTGAACATTCTCCAATTATTACAATCCTCATCATGTCTGACTAAACACAACTGGCTTGACAACAGTGATGATATAAAAAGCCCCTATCAAAATAAAAAAAAAAAAAAAAAAAAAAAAAGAAATTGCAAAAAGATCTGCAAAAAAAACAGAGAGTACTATAATAATGGGAGAGATGCAGCTCATAGCAACATGTACTATTAAAAATAATACTCATCTTGTAACTTAGAGACATCGTCCAAGCAGATTCCCATCCACATTCTTCAGTGTTTACAAAAATACAAACCTTTCTGTAAACCACAAACATAACTAATCACTAGCTCTTCTTCAACCAAATCCTAACCTCCATCCATCCTAGCAAGTCCTTCAGTGACTCAAATCCATTTTTGAATCTGGGACACAAGCAATTAGATCTAAAATTCCAGAAGTTGCATTAATAAGGTGACTTAACAGTTCAGTACTCCAGCTGCAACTTTGTTTCTTTTGCTATCTATTCCTTTTTATCTGCTGATCAGCCTTCACAACTTCTATTGACCTAGCTAGAACCTACTTGGTACACACTATGAAAACCATTCTGATGAGAAGTGCATGTTGCAGGATTCCACTCCAATTCAACTCATCTCAGTTACTCTGCAAAGCTACACATATAAAGATGTTTTCAGCTATGAGCCAGAAACACTGGTTTTAGCACTGCTATTGTTTTACAGGTTTCATAGACTCACAGGAACTTACTAGGTTGTTGATCTGTGAGACTCTTATGAAGCCTAGCCCTGCATTCCCACAGTAATTATTAGCACTTACATTTTGCAGTATGAGTCTCCAAAGGTGGGTTGCACAAGTACACGCTGGGTACTTGCATGTTTCTCTTATCCATAAGGGCACTGGTGCTAAAACAGGAGTGAATTTGCAGTTACTCATCATCCATTTGTCCAAGTTACGTTACAGCAGAGCAGAAGAAGTATTCTGCTTTATGTGAGGAAGCCAATTCCACAGACGTGGTATTCACTGTGATACATATCCCATGTTCTGTTAATCGAAGTATTCTGCTTTATGTGAGGAAGCCAATTCCACAAACGTGATATTCACTGTGATACACACATATCCCATATTCTGTTAATCAAAGTATTCTGCTTTATGTGAGGAAGCCAGTTCCACAGACATGGTATTCACTGTGATACATATCCCATGTTCTGTTAATCGAAGTATTCTGCTTTATATGAGGAAGCCAATTCCACAAACGTGGTATTCACTGTGATACACACATATCCCATGTTCTGTTAATCGAAGTATTCTGCTTTATGTGAGGAAGCCAATTCCACAGACGTGGTATTCACTGTGATACATATCCCATGTTCTGTTAATCGAAGTATTCTGCTTTATGTGAGGAAGCCAATTCCACAGATGTGGTATTCACTGTGATACATATCCCATGTTCTGTTAATCAAAGTATTCTGCTTTATGTGAGGAAGCCAATTCCACAAACGTGGTATTCACTGTGATACACACATATCCCATGTTCTGTTAATCGAAGTATTCTGCTTTATGTGAGGAAGCCAATTCCACAGACGTGGTATTCACTGTGATACATATCCCACGTTCTGTTAATCGAAGTATTCTGCTTTATGTGAGGAAGCCAATTCCACAAACGTGGTATTCACTGTGATACATACATATCCCATGTTCTGTTAATCGAAGTAATCTGCTTTATGTGAGGAAGCCAATTCCACAGATGTGGTATTCACTGTGATACATATCCCATGTTCTGTTAATCAAAGTATTCTGCTTTATGTGAGGAAGCCAATTCCACAAACGTGGTATTCACTGTGATACACACATATCCCATGTTCTGTTAATCGAAGTATTCTGCTTTATATGAGGAAGCCAATTCCACAAACGTGGTATTCACTGTGATACACACATATCCCATGTTCTGTTAATCGAAGTATTCTGCTTTATGTGAGGAAGCCAATTCCACAGACATGGTATTCACTGTGATACATATCCCATGTTCTGTTAATCGAAGTATTCTGCTTTATGTGAGGAAGCCAATTCCACAGATGTGGTATTCACTGTGATACATATCCCATGTTCTGTTAATCGAAGTATTCTGCTTTATGTGAGGAAGCCAATTCCACAAACATGGTATTCACTGTGATACACACATATCCCATGTTCTGTTAATCGAAGTATTCTGCTTTATGTGAGGAAGCCAATTCCACAGACGTGGTATTCACTGTGATACATATCCCACGTTCTGTTAATCGAAGTATTCTGCTTTATGCGAGGAAGCCAATTCCACAAACGTGGTATTCACTGTGATACATACATATCTCATGTTCTGTTAATCGAAGTATTCTGCTTTATGTGAGGAAGCCAATTCCACAGATGTGGTATTCACTGTGATACATATCTCATGTTCTGTTAATCGAAGTATTCTGCTTTATGTGAGGAAGCCAGTTCCACAGACGTGGTATTCACTGTGATACATATCCCATGTTCTGTTAATCTTCAAAAAGAGATTGTGATCCCTTGAGTGGGTATTTCTGATCTGACTGGACTTTCTAACATGTAATAGGAGAACCACCCAAGGAGAAGAGCTTTCCCACAGTGGTAAGAATCAAGGTCAGGACTGTATCTTCCCTGGTTGGGGTGTGGACTTGCTGGTGCAGGAAGTTTGCATTTATGAAGTCTAGACATGTCTGGGCACACATTTGAGGATGCATATGTTTTCCAGTTGATGGTGGGATAACTGATGTTTCCTAGTTTAATACACAGGTACTTCATATTTGTTAGGTAGGAGGTACGGGCCAAAGACAACATAGAGCAAGTCATTTAGTTAACTATAATGTGAGAAAGGGTTTTGGTAACAGTAAGCTGGACATGGTGGAGTTCCAAGTCATTATCTTATCTAATGAGTCTGGAGGAGAAAGTTTTTTTAAGAATATAGACACATTAGATACACCTCTCCAAGTGACTGGCATTGAATCCTTCAACTGATGGAATGTTTTCGTTGATACTGAACCAGGTCTCTGTCACTACGCATATATCTATTTTTCCCAGGGTAATTATTACTTGTAGGTGGTGTAGTAATGAACTACAATACCTTAATATTGTCCTGATTCTGTTTAGTTATGTTGGAAGTTTTAGAAGATTGGCTTTTCCTAAAAATGGCACAATGGTGGTGGACAAGATTTTAGGCAGTATACAGAAGCCTTAGATGGAAAGGTGCAGGGCATCCCTGGAAAAGCAGTTTGGAATGTCTACCATAACTCCCAGGCTTACAAAGTGTGTGTGTGTGTGTGTGTGTGTGTGTGTGTGTGTGTGTGTGTGTGTGTGTGTGTGTGTATGTATGTATATATATATATATATATATATATATATATATATATAGTACAGTTGTGTACCTACCATAAATGTAGATGTTCGAGTGTATTCACTGTTGCAGTCATTACAATTGGGTTATGCTGCTGGCAGGCCACCCGCAGTCAGCCTGAATTCCAAAGTCTAGGTCCGGCGTCGGTTGCTGTTGCCTCCTCCCTGACGTCAGTGCGCCAGAAGTATAAAAGATGTAGCCGATGCCATTTTCTTCAGTTTTTCTTGCCCCAGATGTCAGGTGCCCCCAAAAGGGTAGGCTAAAAATATGTCAATAAAGCATGCATGCACTAAGTAACAAGTTTCCTTCATCTACAAGCAAATACACCACATAGGTTGTATAGAATAGAGATGTACAGATAAGGTCCAGCAAAGATAAGGGGGATGGTGGGTGGGTAACCTGGACTGCAACAGTGAATACACTCGAACATCTACATTTATGGTAGGTACACAACTGTACTATGTTCATCATGTTTCACTGTTGCAATCATTACAATTGGGTTGAATCCCAAAGCTAAGGTTGGGAGGCTGGAACTAAATAGAATTTGGAGCGGCTATGAGGCCCTGCAGAAATGCAGTGTCCAAGCCTGCCCTGGATTTGGAATAGAGTGGTAAGTGGTAGTGCTTTGTAAAAGTATGCACTGAACTCCAGGTTGCAGCCTCTAAAATGTCTTTGGTGGGCACTCCTCTGAGGAAGGCTGCTGAAGTGGCTGCTGCTCTGGTTGAATGTGGCCTAATGCCCTTAGGCACTGATTTGCCATGTTGAGACTAGCATAGACAAATGCAGTGACCTATCCAGTTTGAAATAGTCTGCTTTGAGATAGCCTTTCCTTGTGATCCTGCAGCATATGCTACCAGCAATTGCTCAGTCTTTCTGAAAGCTTTGGTTCTGTCCAAGTAGAAGCGCAGCTGTCTGTGTATGTCCAAAGAGTGCAGACATTTCTCATCCTTATTCTGTGGGTTTGGAAAAAAGGTAGGCAAATTAATAGTTTGGCTGAGGGCCACACTGGACACTACCTTAGGCATAAATGGGGTTTTTCCTTAGAGAAACCCTATCTGGATGGAAGATGATAAAAGGTTCCACAGCCATGAGTGCCTGTAACTCTGAGACTCGTCTTGCAGAGGTTATTGCTAGGAGCAGAGCTGTTTTCCAGGATAAGAATTTTATATCAGCTGTAGAAGCTGGCTCAAAAGGAGGCAGTGTGAGTTTTTCTAAGACATAATTGAGGTCCCATGCAGGTATTGGTGCTCTCCTTGGAGGTCTTATGTTTTTGGCCCCTCTGAGGTACTGCCTTAGTAATGGATGAAAAAAAATAGGTGGTTCTATATTGTAATGAGCTGAAATAGCAGAGGCATGAATCTTAATTGATAAAAAAGGATAGGCCTTTGTCCAGCAACTCAGTTAAGTATTGTAAAATCTGAGGAATACTTGGTACAATCGTGTCAATTCCTTGTGCCTGGTTCCAAGCACAAAATCTCTTCCATTTTTCTGCATAAGATTTTCTGGTGCTAGGCCTCCTGGCCTCCAAAATAACATCCATCACCACTTTAGAGAGAGGTGTGTTTTGAATGGTTACATTATCTGACATGCTGCCAGATTTAAGGTCCTGAGTTGGCTGCGCAGGATCTGATTGTTTCGTTGAGTCAGTAAGTGAGGAATTTGAGGTAATGTCCAGGCTGGGCATTAAGACAAGTTCTTTAGGATTGGGTACCAGTGCTGGCAGGGCCAGTCTGGGGCAATCAGTATAATTTTTGACTTCTCTTGTCTGACCTTTAGGAGTACCTTGGGGAGGAGAGGCAGTGGAGGAAAGGCATATACTGTTAAGTTTTTCCAGCTGAAAGATAGAACATCTACTTTCCATGCTTGCTTGTGAAAAGTCCTTGTGCAGAATCTCTGTAGTTGGCAGTTGTGAGGGGAGGCAAATAGGTCTATGTCCGGGCATCCCCAGTTCCTTATTATCATGCTGAAAACTTGTGGATCCAATTTCCACTCGTGGGGATCCATTACGTTTCTGCTTAGTTCGTCTGCCAGAGTATTTATCTTTCCTGGCAGGAATTGTGCTTGCAGATGTACTTGGTAAGTCAATGCTATGTCCCACAAAGTCATGGCTAGTCTGCAGAGGGGGTAGGAATGTGTGCCTCCCTGCTTGTTTATGTACCGCATGACTGTAGTATTGTCCGTCTTTATCAATAGTTGTCCTGGATGAAGTAGATCCTTGAAGGCTGTCAGGGCATTCTGAACAGCTAGCATCTCTTTTTGATTGATATGTAAATGTATTTGGCTTGCAGACCATGTGCCCTGAATACATCTTCCTGCCATATGGGCCCCCCAGGCATAATCTGATGCATCTGTTGTTAATGTCTGCCTGGCTGTGGGTAAAGTGAAAGGCTGCCCCTTGTTTTGGTGACAGGCCTTTGCCCACCATCGAAACTCCTGCTGCAGGCAGGGAATGAGGGTAATGATTGTTTCCAGGCTGTGGCAATGTTGAGTCCAAACACTTTTTAGATACCATTGTAGTTTCCTCATATGCAGTTTTGCATATGGAATTAACAGAATGCAGGAAGCCATGAAGCCCAATGCCTGCAGAATTTTTCTTGCAGATAACTGCGTCTTTGTTGCCAACATTTTGAAATAAGTAGTCAGTTGCCTTTTTTTGTCTGGCGTGAGTTAAGCCATCTGGGCAGTTGTATTTAAGCTTGCACCCAGGAATATTATCTCTTGAGAGGGTACTAGTTTTGATTTATTTTCGTTTACTGTGTACCCTAGGCATGTTAGTAATCTTTTTACAAACGCCAGATGCTTTAGTTGAATGTCCTTGTTCTCTGCTTGAATAAGGCAGTCGTCCAAGTAAGGAAATATTTGTATTCCTCTGTCTGCAAAATGCAATTAGTGGTGCCAGGCATTTTGTGAAGACCCTGGGCACAGTTGATAAGCCAAAGGTCAGTGCAGAGAATTGGTAGTGCATTGAGCCAGCTATAAACCTGAGGTATCTTCTGCATGATTGTCTGATTGGGACATGCAGGTATGCCTCTTTTAGGTCTAAAGTCACAAGCCAAGCCTTCTTGCCCAGCATGGGCAGAAGCTGCTGCAGAGTCAACATTTTGAATTTTGGAATATCCAGGAATGTGTTTAGAATAGACAGGTCCAGTATTGGTCTCCAGGCTTTGTTCTTTCTGGGCACCCAGAACAGTCTTGAGTAAAAACATAGTCCCTGCTCTTGCCGTGGTACTAGCTGAATGGCCCTCATGTCCATGAGGGATGAAACTTGTTTTTGTACCTCTGCCCATTGATTGTGTGGCAGGTCTGGCATGCTGTTTGCCCTTGGCAGGGTGTGATAATGGAACCTGTAGCCTTGTGACACTATATTCAAGACGCATTTGTCCTGGGTGATGTGCCAATTTTGTGAAAAAGTGCTAGTTTTCCCCCTAAAGGAGCTGCCAGAAGATAAGTGCTTGGTGCTGGCAGGGGAAAGTCATTGAGACTGTTTCCTGTATGGCTGTGATTTACCTTCTCCGCTTTTGGAGGTAGAAGCACCCCATTGTTTAGACCTGTATGAGCCTTGGGGCTGGGATCTGCCTCTGGGGTGGCTGTATCTGCCTCTTTGTGGCCTGTGCTGTCTGACACTGGAAAGGACCAATTCTTTCTAGGCCAGTTCCTGCTAAATCTGGGAGGCTGTACCTGTAAGAAATCTTTGACTGTTTGCATAGATTTAGCTTTGTCCTCCATTTTCTTCAACACCTCTTCTGTTTTAACACCAAACAAGGTATCATGCTGTAATGGAGCATCTAATAATTTTGCTTTAACATGATCAGGCAGATTCTGCTCTTTTAACCAAGCATGCCTCCGTAACAGCGGCCCTTCAGGAGGCCTCCAGAGAATCAAAACCACATTGCAAAGTATGCTTTCCCACTTGTTCAGCTGCATGCAATAAATCCTGCATTTCTTTGTTTTCTGCACATTCAGAATTTGTCAACATTTTCTGTTTAAGTAGTGACATAAGATATTGCTGATATTTAAGCATATGAAACTGACAATTTAAAGCCCTTACAGCCAAGGTAGCAGAAGTGTAAATCTTTTTCCCCCATCTGTCCAGGGCCCTTGAATCCCTATCAGAGGGGATAGGGTTTTTTGCAGTGGAAGCCTTGACCCCTTTGGGACCCTGAGAGCTTGTTTCTGGGTCAGCAGCAGGGTTTTTATAAAGAAATTTATGTGAGTCAGGAACCCTGTAGTATCTGTCTGGTTTAACAGGAGCTGGTGGTAAAGAGTCAGGAGTCAGAGTGGACTCTAGAAATACATCATCTACAATGTCTAAAACAGGAGGAATAGCAAGGGGCCTGTGCTGAGGTAGTAAAAGAAAATCTCAGCCTTTTCTTAGATTCTGAGTAATCTTGGCTCTCCCAGTGGAAGTGCTCCCTCATAGTATGCAGGGTCTCCCCAAAAGAATAATCCTCAGGAGGAGAGGCTGAAGGGATAGATTCTTCAGCATCAGAATCCTCATAGGGAGGAAGACAGTATTCCTGTTCAGAAGAGGAATCAGAGGAAATGGAAACCTGATCTGAAGATTCATATTCTGTCTCTTGCTTAGGCCTCTTATCAGGAGGGATGGGAACCCCTGATCAAAGTAATTAGGTCTTCGGCCATTTTAAGCATCTGTTTTTTAGGCATGGAGGCCTGTCCAAGGGAATGTTGTACTTGTTTCTTTGTCTTTAGATGTGCTTTAGTCTTTGCCTTTGAAGCTGAAGTCATTTTCACATGTAACTGTGTAGGTCTGAAAACACCCTCAGAAGCCGATACCTGCTCAGCAGCTCCAGACCCATCTGAGGGAATAATTTCCAAGGGTCCAATACCTTGAGTTTCCAGTGGCCTAGTCAGCTCCACGTGGGAGTCGGAAGTGGCCTGTAGCTCTGAGGTAGTGGCCAGGGGCTGTGAATGCGCCTCACTGAGAACCAGCGACTGGCCTAGCCAAAGCCTCGTCGCCGGTACTGGACCTCGGATGCCTGTCCTTTTCTTTTCTTTGCGCTTTTATAAATTCCGTAGTCGGCTGTTCCGACGGCATTATATAATTAAATCTTCTGCACAAATAATGAAATGGAAAAGTACCAACGCTTAATAGTGCATTGGTTAAATCTAGCACAAAACCGACAACCAGCAACGTCGTGGTCAGAGCCTAGGCAAGGAATACAGTAAGAATGAAAATCCTTGATGTATTTGCTTCCCACAAGAAATACAATTATTAACTTTTTCTGACATCGGTCTGGAGCAAGAAAAAAGTTTCCTCAATGGGGTACTTAGCTTTAATGAAGATTTCAGATCTGAAATTCGAACTTGAAAATCTCAGGAGTCGGCCGACCAGCACTTGTGAACTGCTTTTACTTCGGGCACTGCGCGGCAAGAAAGACTTAAGAAAATGGCATTGGCTGCGTCTTTTATACCCCTGGCGCACTGATGTCAGGGAGGAGGCGACAGCAACCGACGCCGGACCTAGACTTTGGAATTCAGGCCGACTGCGGGTAGCCTGCCAGCAGGATAACCCAATTGTAATGACTGCAACAGTGAAACACGATGAACATATATATATATATATATATATATATATATATATATATATATATATATATATAAAGTTTGAGAGGCTGCTGTGGGTACTTGTTTCTTGAGTTATGTTTATGAGGTCTCTGTGGTTCATGTAAGTTATTTCTAAGAGTCTCTGCCTGCCGTGTTTTGAGACTGGTTTGGTGTTGTGTACTACATACAATCTTATTTGCAGCGGCTTTCTGTGACATATTTGCCTCCAATAACATGCATCTCTTACACCCTGTGGAAGATTGCTTAAGTAGTAAGTGGTTTTCTGTGAACAAGGGATAATTGCTACACTGTGTAAGGATGCCATTTCAACCAAGCTGGCTACAAGTACGGAAGAAGTAATTAGAGATTTGGGGACCAACGTAGATAGTAATCTCTCCTTTGATAATCACGTTGCCAAAGTGGTTAGAAAGACCTTCTATATAGCCCACCTTATTACGAAAGGGTTCACATCTAGATCAAGAGAGGTAATTGTGCCCCTCTACTCATCACTCATCAGGCCCATAATTGAATACAATGCCCCTTTTGGGATGTACCTTACCCGACACCTGCAGCAACTGGAGAGACCCCAAAAGTACCTCACCAAGAGGATCATGGGCTACAAACAGATGTCATATGCAGATCGACTAAAGAAACTCCAGCTCTACTCAGTTGCTTACCGCCTACTCAGAGGCGATCTATGCCTGACGTACAAAGCCATGTCAAACCCAGAATTAATGGAC
Organism: Protopterus annectens; assembly: GCF_019279795.1. Classification (NCBI taxonomy): domain Eukaryota; kingdom Metazoa; phylum Chordata; order Ceratodontiformes; family Protopteridae; genus Protopterus; species Protopterus annectens. Next base: position 179,717,381 of record NC_056745.1, on the reverse strand, counting down.
ATGCTCCACCTCAAAAAATCCAAGTCCCTTAGAGCTACACGCTCCAGGGACCTAAACCTCAGCACAAAAATAAATAGGACATGCTGGAGGGACAGATTCATTTCCCAGAGGCTCCCCTCACTCTGGAATAGAATCTCAACTGATGTTAGACATAGCCCCCCGCTGACCCTCTTCAAGCGAAATCTGGACGCGTGGATGGGAAATTGCAAATTCACCCTGGGATCTCTTCTGTGTCCCTGCTAGACAGAGGCACAGTAAACTAATCTTAAAGGGGTACCTTCTGTGACCTGCTTTACAGAGGCACAGTAGGCTAACCTAATAGGGAAGCGGAAGCCAAATGCACTCTGGCTAGGCTTATAAATGCCCTAGGGCAGATAGCCTAGTATCTACCTATGAACCTATGAACTAGCTGCATTTGTTGGCCATTTTTAAGCCTAAATTAACCTGTTTCATTTGGTTAGAGATTGGCCTTTCTCATCTGAACACTTATGCAGTATAATGCAAACCACTGGAGGCTTTTAACAAGCTCTGAGTCTTATACAAAATACGACAGTGGCTAGTACAACTGTATGGTGCAATGGAGATACAAATATCACACAGACTACATGGACTATGTGATTTTCTTTCTGCTGGCACCTGAGATTTGGTGACCCTGAAATGATTTTATCACAAACTAGGTGCAACATCAAGCAATGCTTGGAGCACAGGGGATAACTATGGAGCAGTCTCTGCCAGTTTGCTATCATAACCTGGAACGCACTTGTTAGAGTAGTGGAACATTGGAAGTACACTTTCAAAGAGGCTAAACATTGAAACTTACCATACCAAAGCTTGAATATTGATGTCCGGACAGCACATGCACATCAACGGGCACATTTTCAAAATGGTGAATATCGAACACATGACATTACCATGGTTCGAGATGGGGGCTGAAAAACATTTTAATTTTCGCTATTTAAGTTCGATGATGTGATGACTCGGCTGACTGCATTTCCAGGTTATGACTGTAAACCACAGCCACTCTACTTTGGCTAAAGAAACAATGCAGACTTTTAATGACGTACAAGAAGCAGGAAATGCTCTCTTCTTTCCTAGGACACATTGTAAAACTAACGAGCTTTATTAACAAAGTCATTCAGATAACATGAAATACAATGTGCCTTATCCTAACATTGTACTAAAGGTCACAGAAACACCTTAGCAGTATTTGAGTGGAAGTTGATCTATGGCACATGAGTACTGGATGTTTCTGTTTGCTTAGTGGTGGGTTGCTCTGACTCTAGTGCACAGCGTCCTGGGTTTGAGACTTGCCACGGCTGGTTATTTGGGTGGGAGGTTGGCATAATGGCTAAGATGTTTACCTTACAGACACAAGGTGCAGGGTTTGATTCTCAGATGGGGTAACTGGCTAGGCTTAAAATAGCCCACAAGGGCAGTTAGCCTAGAACTAACCTATGAACCTATAAAGCACAGATAATTTTGGCAGCAAAACTAATGTATTCAAGAGAAAGAAGATAATGTCACCCATACAGAGCAATGCAGGAATATTATCTCTTGAGAGGTACTAGTTTTGATTTATTTTCGCTACTGTGTACCCTAGGCATGTTAGTAATCTTTTTACAAACGCCAGATGCTTTAGTTGAATGTCCTTGTTCTCTGCTTGAATAAGGCAGTCGTCCAAGTAAGGAAATATTTGTATTCCTCTGTCTGCAAAATGCAATTAGTGGTGCCAGGCATTTTGTGAAGACCCTGGGCACAGTTGATAAGCCAAATGTCAGTGCAGAGAATTGGTAGTGCATTGAGCCAGCTATAAACCTGAGGTATCTTCTGCATGATTGTCTGATTGGGACATGCAGGTATGCCTCTTTTAGGTCTAAAGTCACAAGCCAAGCCTTCTTGCCCAGCATGGGCAGAAGCTGCTGCAGAGTCAACATTTTGAATTTTGGAATATCCAGGAATGTGTTTAGAATAGACAGGTCCAGTATTGGTCTCCAGGCTTTGTTCTTTCTGGGCACCCAGAACAGTCTTGAGTAAAAACATAGTCCCTGCTCTTGCTGTGGTACTAGCTGAATGGCCCTCATGTCCATGAGGGATGAAACTTGTTTTTGTACCTCTGCCCATTGATTGTGTGGCAGGTGTGGCATACCGTTTGCCCTTGGCAGGGTGTGAAAATGGAACCTGTAGCCTTGTGACACTATATTCAAGACCCATTTGTCCTGGGTGATCATGTGCCAATTTTGTGAAAAAAGTGCTAGTTTTCCCCCTAAAGGAGCTGCCAGAAGATAAGTGCTTGGTGCTGGCAGGGGAAAGTCATTGAGACTGTTTCCTGTATGGCTGTGATTTACCTTCTCCGCTTTTGGAGGTAGAAGCACCCCATTGTTTAGACCTGTATGAGCCTTGGGGCTGGGATCTGCCTCTGGGGTGGCTGTATCTGCCTCTTTGTGGCCTGTGCTGTCTGACACTGGAAAGGACCAATTCTTTCTAGGCCAGTTCCTGCTAAATCTGGGAGGCTGTACCTGTAAGAAATCTTTGACTGTTTGCATAGATTTAGCTTTGTCCTCCATTTTCTTCAACACCTCTTCTGTTTTAACACCAAACAAGGTATCATGCTGTAATGGAGCATCTAATAATTTTGCTTTAACATGATCAGGCAGATTCTGCTCTTTAACCAAGCATGCCTCCGTAACAGCGGCCCTTCAGGAGGCCTCCAGAGAATCAAAACCACATTGCAAAGTATGCTTTCCCACTTGTTCAGCTGCATGCAATAAATCCTGCATTTCTTTGTTTTCTGCACATTCAGAATTTGTCAACATTTTCTGTTTAAGTAGTGACATAAGATATTGCTGATATTTAAGCATATGAAACTGACAATTTAAAGCCCTTACAGCCAAGGTAGCAGAAGTGTAAATCTTTTTCCCCCATCTGTCCAGGGCCCTTGAATCCCTATCAGAGGGGATAGGGTTTTTTGCAGTGGAAGCCTTGACCCCTTTGGGACCCTGAGAGCTAGTTTCTGGGTCAGCAGCAGGGTTTTTATAAAGAAATTTATGTGAGTCAGGAACCCTGTAGTATCTGTCTGGTTTAACAGGAGCTGGTGGTAAAGAGTCAGGAGTCAGAGTGGACTCTAGAAATACATCATCTACAATGTCTAAAACAGGAGGAATAGCAAGGGGCCTGTGCTGAGGTAGTAAAAGAAAATCTCAGCCTTTTCTTAGATTCTGAGTAATCTTGGCTCTCCCAGTGGAAGTGCTCCCTCATAGTATGCAGGGTCTCCCCAAAAGAATAATCCTCAGGAGGAGAGGCTGAAGGGATAGATTTTTCAGCATCAGAATCCTCATAGGGAGGAAGACAGTATTCCTGTTCAGAACAGGAATCAGAGGAAATGGAAACCTGATCTGAAGATTCATATTCTGTCTCTTGCCTAGGCCTCTTATCAGGAGGGGGATGGGAACCCCTGATCAAAGTAATTAGGTCTTCGGCCATTTTAAGCATCTGTTTTTTAGGCATGGAGGCCTGTCCAAGGGAATGTTGTACTTGTTTCTTTGTCTTTAGATGTGCTTTAGTCTTTGCCTTTGAAGCTGAAGTCATTTTCACATGTAACTGTGTAGGTCTGAAAACACCCTCAGAAGCCGATACCTGCTCAGCAGCTCCAGACCCATCTGAGGGAATAGTTTCCAAGGGTCCAATACCTTGAGTTTCCAGTGGCCTAGTCAGCTCCACGTGGGAGTCGGATGTGGCCTGTGGCTCTGAGGTAGTGGGCGTCAGGGGCTGTGAATGCGCCTCACTGAGAACCAGCGACTGGCCTAGCCAAAGCCTCGTCGTCGGTACTGGACCTCGGATGCCTGTCCTTTTCTTTTTCTTTGCGCTTTTTATAAATTCCGGTAGTCGGCTGTTCCGACGGCATTATATAATTAAATCTTCTGCACAAATAATGAAATGGAAAAAAGTACCAACGCTTAATAGTGCATTGGTTAAATCTAGCACAAAACCGACAACCAGCAACGTCGTGGTCAGAGCCTAGGCAAGGAATACAGTAAGAATGAAAATCCTTGATGTATTTGCTTCCCACAAGAAATACAATTATTAACTTTTTCTGACATCGGTCTGGAGCAAGAAAAAAGTTTCCTCAATGGGGTACTTAGCTTTAATGAAGATTTCAGATCTGAAATTCGAACTTGAAAATCTCAGGAGTCGGCCGACCAGCACTTGTGAACTGCTTTTACTTCGGGCACTGCGCGGCAAGAAAGACTGAAGAAAATGGCATTGGCTGCGTCTTTTATACCCCTGGCGCACTGATGTCAGGGAGGAGGCGACAGCAACCGACGCCGGACCTAGACTTTGGAATTCAGGCCGACCATGGGTAGCCTGCCAGCAGGATAACCCAATTGTAATGACTGCAACAGTGAAACACGATGAACATATATATATATATATATATATATATATATATATATATATATAAAGTTTGAGAGGCTGCTGTGGGTACTTGTTTCTTGAGTTATGTTTATGAGGTCTCTGTGGTTCATGTAAGTTATTTCTAAGAGTCTCTGCCTGCCGTGTTTTGAGACTGGTTTGGTGTTGTGTACTACATACAATCTTATTTGTAGCGGCTTTCTGTGACATATTTGCCTCCAATAACATGCATCTCTTACACCCTGTGGAAGATTGCTTAAGTAGTAAGTGGTTTTCTGTGAACAAGGGATAATTGCTACACTGTGTAAGGATGCCATTTCAACCAAGCTGGCTACAAGTACGGAAGAAGTAATTAGAGATTTGGGGACCAACGTAGATAGTAATCTCTCCTTTGATAATCACGTTGCCAAAGTGGTTAGAAAGACCTTCTATATAGCCCACCTTATCACGAAAGGGTTCACATCTAGATCAAGAGAGGTAATTGTGCTCCTCTACTCATCACTCATCAGGCCCATAATTGAATACAATGCCCCTTTTGGGATGTACCTTACCCGACACCTGCAGCAACTGGAGAGACCCCAAAAGTACCTCACCAAGAGGATCATGGGCTACAAACAGATGTCATATGCAGATCGACTAAAGAAACTCCAGCTCTACTCAGTTGCTTACCGCCTACTCAGAGGCGATCTATGCCTGACGTACAAAGCCATGTCAAACCCAGAATTAATGGACATGCTCCACCTCAAAATCCAAGTCCCTTAGAGCTACACGCCCAGGGACCTAAACCTCAGCACAAAAATAAATAGGACATGCTGGAGGGACAGATTCATTTCCCAGAGGCTCCCTCACTCTGGAATAGAATCTCAATTGATGTTAGACATAGCCCCCGCTGACCCTCTTCAAGCGAAATCTGGACGCGTGGATGGGAAATTGCAAATTCACCCCTGGGATCTCTTCTGTGTCCCTGCTAGACAGAGGCACAGTAAACTAATCTTAAAGGGGTACCTTCTGTGACCTGCTTTACAGAGGCACAGTAGGCTAACCTAATAGGGAAGCGGAAGCCAAATGCACTCTGGCTAGGCTTATAAATGCCCTAGGGCAGATAGCCTAGTATCTACCTATGAACCTATGAACTAGCTGCATTTGTTGGCCATTTTTAAGCCTAAATTAACCTGTTTCATTTGGTTAGAGATTGGCCTTTCTCATCTGAACACTTATGCAGTATAATGCAAACCACTGGAGGCTTTTAACAAGCTCTGGAGTCTTATACAAAATACGACAGTGGCTAGTACAACTGTATGGTGCAATGGAGATACAAATATCACACAGACTACATGGACTATGTGATTTTCTTTCTGCTGGCACCTGAGATTTGGTGACCCTGAAATGATTTTATCACAAACTAGGTGCAACATCAAGCAATGCTTGGAGCACAGGGGATAACTATGGAGCAGTCTCTGCCAGTTTGCTATCATAACCTGGAACGCACTTGTTAGAGTAGTGGAACATTGGAAGTACACTTTCAAAGAGGCTAAACATTGAAACTTAGCATACCAAAGCTTGAATATTGATGTCCGGACAGCACATGCACATCAACGGGCACATTTTCAAAATGGTGAATATTGAACACATGACATTACCATGGTTCGAGATGGGGCTGAAAACATTTTAATTTTCGCTATTTAAGTTCGATGATGTGATGACTCGGCTGACTGCATTTCCAGGTTATGACTGTAAACCACAGCCACTCTACTTTGGCTAAAGAAACAATGCAGACTTTTAATGACGTACAAGAAGCAGGAAATGCTCTCTTCTTTCCTAGGACACATTGTAAAACTAACGAGCTTTATTAACAAAGTCATTCAGATAACATGAAATACAATGTGCCTTATCCTAACATTGTACTAAAGGTCACAGAAACACCTTAGCAGTATTTGAGTGGAAGTTGATCTATGGCACATGAGTACTGGATGTTTCTGTTTGCTTAGTGGTGGGTTGCTCTGACTCTAGTGCACAGCGTCCTGGGTTTGAGACTTGCCACGGCTGGTTATTTGGGTGGGAGGTTGGCATAATGGCTAAGATGTTTACCTTACAGACACAAGGTGCAGGGTTTGATTCTCAGATGGGGGTAACTGGCTAGGCTTAAAATAGCCCACAAGGGCAGTTAGCCTAGAACTAACCTATGAACCTATAAAGCACAGATAATTTTGGCAGCAAAACTAATGTATTCAAGAGAAAGAAGATAATGTCACCCATACAGAGCAATGCAGGAATATTATCTCTTGAGAGGTACTAGTTTTGATTTATTTTCGTTTACTGTGTACCCTAGGCATGTTAGTAATCTTTTTACAAACGCCAGATGCTTTAGTTGAATGTCCTTGTTCTCTGCTTGAATAAGGCAGTCGCCCAAGTAAGGAAATATTTGTATTCCTCTGTCTGCAAAATGCAATTAGTGGTGCCAGGCATTTTGTGAAGACCCTGGGCACAGTTGATAAGCCAAATGTCAGTGCAGAGAATTGGTAGTGCATTGAGCCAGCTATAAACCTGAGGTATCTTCTGCATGATTGTCTGATTGGGACATGCAGGTATGCCTCTTTTAGGTCTAAAGTCACAAGCCAAGCCTTCTTGCCCAGCATGGGCAGAAGCTGCTGCAGAGTCAACATTTTGAATTTTGGAATATCCAGGAATGTGTTTAGAATAGACAGGTCCAGTATTGGTCTCCAGGCTTTGTTCTTTCTGGGCACCCAGAACAGTCTTGAGTAAAACATAGTCCCTGCTCTTGCTGTGGTACTAGTTGAATGGCCCTCATGTCCATGAGGGATGAAACTTGTTTTTGTACCTCTGCCCATTGATTGTGTGGCAGGTGTGGCATACCGTTTGCCCTTGGCAGGGTGTGAAAATGGAACCTGTAGCCTTGTGACACTATATTCAAGACCCATTTGTCCTGGGTGATCATGTGCCAATTTTGTGAAAAAGTGCTAGTTTTCCCCCTAAAGGAGCTGCCAGAAGATAAGTGCTTGGTGCTGGCAGGGAAAGTCATTGAGACTGTTTCCTGTATGGCTGTGATTTACCTTCTCCGCTTTTGGAGGTAGAAGCACCCCATTGTTTAGACCTGTATGAGCCTTGGGGCTGGGATCTGCCTCTGGGGTGGCTGTATCTGCCTCTTTGTGGCCTGTGCTGTCTGACACTGGAAAGGACCAATTCTTTCTAGGCCAGTTCCTGCTAAATCTGGGAGGCTGTACCTGTAAGAAATCTTTGACTGTTTGCATAGATTTAGCTTTGTCCTCCATTTTCTTCAACACCTCTTCTGTTTTAACACCAAACAAGGTATCATGCTGTAATGGAGCATCTAATAATTTTGCTTTAACATGATCAGGCAGATTCTGCTCTTTTAACCAAGCATGCCTCCGTAACAGCGGCCCTTCAGGAGGCCTCCAGAGAATCAAAACCACATTGCAAAGTATGCTTTCCCACTTGTTCAGCTGCATGCAATAAATCCTGCATTTCTTTGTTTTCTGCACATTCAGAATTTGTCAACATTTTCTGTTTAAGTAGTGACATAAGATATTGCTGATATTTAAGCATATGAAACTGACAATTTAAAGCCCTTACAGCCAAGGTAGCAGAAGTGTAAATCTTTTTCCCCCATCTGTCCAGGGCCCTTGAATCCCTATCAGAGGGGATAGGGTTTTTTGCAGTGGAAGCCTTGACCCCTTTGGGACCCTGAGAGCTAGTTTCTGGGTCAGCAGCAGGGTTTTTATAAAGAAATTTATGTGAGTCAGGAACCCTGTAGTATCTGTCTGGTTTAACAGGAGCTGGTGGTAAAGAGTCAGGAGTCAGAGTGGACTCTAGAAATACATCATCTACAATGTCTAAAACAGGAGGAATAGCAAGGGGCCTGTGCTGAGGTAGTAAAAGAAAATCTCTGCGCCTTTTCTTAGATTCTGAGTAATCTTGGCTCTCCCAGTGGAAGTGCTCCCTCATAGTATGCAGGGTCTCCCCAAAAGAATAATCCTCAGGAGGAGAGGCTGAAGGGATAGATTCTTCAGCATCAGAATCCTCATAGGGAGGAAGACAGTATTCCTGTTCAGAAGAGGAATCAGAGGAAATGGAAACCTGATCTGAAGATTCATATTCTGTCTCTTGCCTAGGCCTCTTATCAGGAGGGGGATGGGAACCCCTGATCAAAGTAATTAGGTCTTCGGCCATTTTAAGCATCTGTTTTTTAGGCATGGAGGCCTGTCCAAGGGAATGTTGTACTTGTTTCTTTGTCTTTAGATGTGCTTTAGTCTTTGCCTTTGAAGCTGAAGTCATTTTCACATGTAACTGTGTAGGTCTGAAAACACCCTCAGAAGCCGATACCTGCTCAGCAGCTCCAGACCCATCTGAGGGAATAGTTTCCAAGGGTCCAATACCTTGAGTTTCCAGTGGCCTAGTCAGCTCCACGTGGGAGTCGGATGTGGCCTGTGGCTCTGAGGTAGTGGGCGTCAGGGGCTGTGAATGCGCCTCACTGAGAACCAGCGACTGGCCTAGCCAAAGCCTCGCTGTCGGTACTGGACCTCGGATGCCTGTCCTTTTCTTTCTTTCGCTTTTATAAATTCCGGTAGTCGGCTGTTCCGACGGCATTATATAATTAAATCTTCTGCACAAATAATGAAATGGAAAAGTACCAACGCTTAATAGTGCATTGGTTAAATCTAGCACAAAACCGACAACCAGCAACGTCGTGGTCAGAGCCTAGGCAAGGAATACAGTAAGAATGAAAATCCTTGATGTATTTGCTTCCCACAAGAAATACAATTATTAACTTTTTCTGACATCGGTCTGGAGCAAGAAAAAAGTTTCCTCAATGGGGTACTTAGCTTTAATGAAGATTTCAGATCTGAAATTCGAACTTGAAAATCTCAGGAGTCGGCCGACCAGCACTTGTGAACTGCTTTACTCGGCACTGCGGCAAGAAAGACTGAAGAAAATGGCATTGGCTGTCTTTTATACCTGGCGCACTGATGTCAGGGAGGAGGCGACAGCAACCGCCGGACCTAGACTTTGGAATTCAGGCCGACTGGGTAGCCTGCCAGCAGGATAACCCAATTGTAATGACTGCAACAGTGAAACACGATGAACATATATATATATATATATATATATATATATATATATATATATATATAAAGTTTGAGAGGCTGCTGTGGGTACTTGTTTCTTGAGTTATGTTTATGAGGTCTCTGTGGTTCATGTAAGTTATTTCTAAGAGTCTCTGCCTGCCGTGTTTTGAGACTGGTTTGGTGTTGTGTACTACATACAATCTTATTTGTAGCGGCTTTCTGTGACATATTTGCCTCCAATAACATGCATCTCTTACACCCTGTGGAAGATTGCTTAAGTAGTAAGTGGTTTTCTGTGAACAAGGGATAATTGCTACACTGTGTAAGGATGCCATTTCAACCAAGCTGGCTACAAGTACGGAAGAAGTAATTAGAGATTTGGGGACCAACGAGATAGTAATCTCTCCTTTGATAATCACGCTGCCAAAGTGGTTAGAAAGACCTTCTATATAGCCCACCTTATCACGAAGGGTTCACATCTAGATCAAGAGAGGTAATTGTGCCTCTACTCATCACTCATCAGGCCCATAATTGAATACAATGCCCCTTTGGGATGTACCTTACCCGACACCTGCAGCAACTGGAGAGACCCCAAAAGTACCTCACCAAGAGGATCATGGGCTACAAACAGATGTCATATGCAGATCGACTAAAGAAACTCCAGCTCTACTCAGTTGCTTACCGCCTACTCAGAGGCGATCTATGCCTGACGTACAAAGCCATGTCAAACCCAGAATTAATGGACATGCTCCACCTCAAAATCCAAGTCCCTTAGAGCTACACGCCCAGGGACCTAAACCTCAGCACAAAAATAAATAGGACATGCTGGAGGGACAGATTCATTTCCCAGAGGCTCCCTCACTCTGGAATAGAATCTCAATTGATGTTAGACATAGCCCCCGCTGACCCTCTTCAAGCGAAATCTGACGCGTGGATGGGAAATTGCAAATTCACCCCTGGGATCTCTTCTGTGTCCCTGCTAGACAGAGGCACAGTAAACTAATCTTAAAGGGGTACCTTCTGTGACCTGCTTTACAGAGGCACAGTAGGCTAACCTAATAGGGAAGCGGAAGCCAAATACACTCTGGCTAGGCTTATAAATGCCCTAGGGCAGATAGCCTAGTATCTACCTATGAACCTATGAACTAGCTGCATTTGTTGGCCATTTTTAAGCCTAAATTAACCTGTTTCATTTGGTTAGAGATTGGCCTTTCTCATCTGAACACTTATGCAGTATAATGCAAACCACTGGAGGCTTTTAACAAGCTCTGGAGTCTTATACAAAATACGACAGTGGCTAGTACAACTGTATGGTGCAATGGAGATACAAATATCACACAGACTACATGGACTATGTGATTTTCTTTCTGCTGGCACCTGAGATTTGGTGACCCTGAAATGATTTTATCACAAACTAGGTGCAACATCAAGCAATGCTTGGAGCACAGGGGATAACTATGGAGCAGTCTCTGCCAGTTTGCTATCATAACCTGGAACGACTTGTTAGAGTAGTGGAACATTGAAGTACACTTTCAAAGAGGCTAAACATTGAAACTTAGCATACCAAAGCTTGAATATTGATGTCCGGACAGCACATGCACATCAACGGGCACATTTTCAAAATGGTGAATATTGAACACATGACATTACCATGGTTCGAGATGGGGCTGAAAACATTTTAATTTTCGCTATTTAAGTTCGATGATGTGATGACTCGGCTGACTGCATTTCCAGGTTATGACTGTAAACCACAGCCACTCTACTTTGGCTAAAGAAACAATGCAGACTTTTAATGACGCAAGAAGCAGGAAATGCTCTCTTCTTTCCTAGGACACATTGTAAAACTAACGAGCTTTATTAACAAAGTCATTCAGATAACATGAAATACAATGTGCCTTATCCTAACATTGTACTAAAGGTCACAGAAACACCTTAGCAGTATTTGAGTGGAAGTTGATCTATGGCACATGAGTACTGGATGTTTCTGTTTGCTTAGTGGTGGGTTGCTCTGACTCTAGTGCACAGCGTCCTGGGTTTGAGACTTGCCACGGCTGGTTATTTGGGTGGGAGGTTGGCATAATGGCTAAGATGTTTACCTTACAGACACAAGGTGCAGGGTTTGATTCTCAGATGGGGGTAACTGGCTAGGCTTAAAATAGCCCACAAGGGCAGTTAGCCTAGAACTAACCTATGAACCTATAAAGCACAGATAATTTTGGCAGCAAAACTAATGTATTCAAGAGAAAGAAGATAATGTCACCCATACAGAGCAATGCAGGAATATTATCTCTTGAGAGGTACTAGTTTTGATTTATTTTCGTTTACTGTGTACCCTAGGCATGTTAGTAATCTTTTTACAAACGCCAGATGCTTTAGTTGAATGTCCTTGTTCTCTGCTTGAATAAGGCAGTCGTCCAAGTAAGGAAATATTTGTATTCCTCTGTCTGCAAAATGCAATTAGTGGTGCCAGGCATTTTGTGAAGACCCTGGGCACAGTTGATAAGCCAAAGGTCAGTGCAGAGAATTGGTAGTGCATTGAGCCAGCTATAAACCTGAGGTATCTTCTGCATGATTGTCTGATTGGGACATGCAGGTATGCCTCTTTTAGGTCTAAAGTCACAAGCCAAGCCTTCTTGCCCAGCATGGGCAGAAGCTGCTGCAGAGTCAACATTTTGAATTTTGGAATATCCAGGAATGTGTTTAGAATAGACAGGTCCAGTATTGGTCTCCAGGCTTTGTTCTTTCTGGGCACCCAGAACAGTCTTGAGTAAAAACATAGTCCCTGCTCTTGCTGTGGTACTAGCTGAATGGCCCTCATGTCCATGAGGGATGAAACTTGTTTTTGTACCTCTGCCCATTGATTGTGTGGCAGGTGTGGCATACCGTTTGCCCTTGGCAGGGTGTGAAAATGGAACCTGTAGCCTTGTGACACTATATTCAAGACCCATTTGTCCTGGGTGATCATGTGCCAATTTTGTGAAAAAAGTGCTAGTTTTCCCCCTAAAGGAGCTGCCAGAAGATAAGTGCTTGGTGCTGGCAGGGGAAAGTCATTGAGACTGTTTCCTGTATGGCTGTGATTTACCTTCTCCGCTTTTGGAGGTAGAAGCACCCCATTGTTTAGACCTGTATGAGCCTTGGGGCTGGGATCTGCCTCTGGGGTGGCTGTATCTGCCTCTTTGTGGCCTGTGCTGTCTGACACTGGAAAGGACCAATTCTTTCTAGGCCAGTTCCTGCTAAATCTGGGAGGCTGTACCTGTAAGAAATCTTTGACTGTTTGCATAGATTTAGCTTTGTCCTCCATTTTCTTCAACACCTCTTCTGTTTTAACACCAAACAAGGTATCATGCTGTAATGGAGCATCTAATAATTTTGCTTTAACATGATCAGGCAGATTCTGCTCTTTTAACCAAGCATGCCTCCGTAACAGCGCCCTTCAGGAGGCCTCCAGAGAATCAAAACCACATTGCAAAGTATGCTTTCCCACTTGTTCAGCTGCATGCAATAAATCCTGCATTTCTTTGTTTTCTGCACATTCAGAATTTGTCAACATTTTCTGTTTAAGTAGTGACATAAGATATTGCTGATATTTAAGCATATGAAACTGACAATTTAAAGCCCTTACAGCCAAGGTAGCAGAAGTGTAAATCTTTTTCCCCATCTGTCCAGGGCCCTTGAATCCCTATCAGAGGGGATAGGGTTTTTTGCAGTGGAAGCCTTGACCCCTTTGGGACCCTGAGAGCTAGTTTCTGGGTCAGCAGCAGGGTTTTTATAAAGAAATTTATGTGAGTCAGGAACCCTGTAGTATCTGTCTGGTTTAACAGGAGCTGGTGGTAAAGAGTCAGGAGTCAGAGTGGACTCTAGAAATACATCATCTACAATGTCTAAAACAGGAGGAATAGCAAGGGGCCTGTGCTGAGGTAGTAAAAGAAAATCTCTGCGCCTTTTCTTAGATTCTGAGTAATCTTGGCTCTCCCAGTGGAAGTGCTCCCTCATAGTATGCAGGGTCTCCCCAAAAGAATAATCCTCAGGAGGAGAGGCTGAAGGGATAGATTCTTCAGCATCAGAATCCTCATAGGGAGGAAGACAGTATTCCTGTTCAGAAGAGGAATCAGAGGAAATGGAAACCTGATCTGAAGATTCATATTCTGTCTCTTGCCTAGGCCTCTTATCAGGAGGGGGATGGGAACCCCTGATCAAAGTAATTAGGTCTTCGGCCATTTTAAGCATCTGTTTTTTAGGCATGGAGGCCTGTCCAAGGGAATGTTGTACTTGTTTCTTTGTCTTTAGATGTGCTTTAGTCTTTGCCTTTGAAGCTGAAGTCATTTTCACATGTAACTGTGTAGGTCTGAAAACACCCTCAGAAGCCGATACCTGCTCAGCAGCTCCAGACCCATCTGAGGGAATAGTTTCCAAGGGTCCAATACCTTGAGTTTCCAGTGGCCTAGTCAGCTCCACGTGGGAGTCGGATGTGGCCTGTGGCTCTGAGGTAGTGGGCGTCAGGGGCTGTGAATGCGCCTCACTGAGAACCAGCGACTGGCCTAGCCAAAGCCTCGCCGTCGGTACTGGACCTCGGATGCCTGTCCTTTTTTTCTTTCTTTTTATAAATTCCGGTAGTCGGCTGTTCCGACGGCATTATATAATTAAATCTTCTGCACAAATAATGAAATGGAAAAAGTACCAACGCTTAATAGTGCATTGGTTAAATCTAGCACAAAACCGACAACCAGCAACGTCGTGGTCAGAGCCTAGGCAAGGAATACAGTAAGAATGAAAATCCTTGATGTATTTGCTTCCCACAAGAAATACAATTATTAACTTTTTCTGACATCGGTCTGGAGCAAGAAAAAAGTTTCCCCAATGGGGTACTTAGCTTTAATGAAGATTTCAGATCTGAAATTCGAACTTGAAAATCTCAGGAGTCGGCCGACCAGCACTTGTGAACTGCTTTTACTTCGGGCACTGCGCGGCAAGAAAGACTGAAGAAAATGGCATTGGCTGCGTCTTTTATACCCCTGGCGCACTGATGTCAGGGAGGAGGCGACAGCAACCGACGCCGGACCTACACTTTGTAATTCAGGCCGACTGCGGGTAGCCTGCCAGCAGGATAACCCAATTATAATGACTGCAACAGTGAAACACGATGAACATATATATATATATATATATATATATATATATATATATATATATATATATATATATAAAGTTTGAGAGGCTGCTGTGGGTACTTGTTTCTTGAGTTATGTTTATGAGGTCTCTGTGGTTCATGTAAGTTATTTCTAAGAGTCTCTGCCTGCCGTGTTTTGAGACTGGTTTGGTGTTGTGTACTACATACAATCTTATTTGTAGCGGCTTTCTGTGACATATTTGCCTCCAGTAACATGCATCTCTTACACCCTGTGGAAGATTGCTTAAGTAGTAAGTGGTTTTCTGTGAACAAGGGATAATTGCTACACTGTGTAAGGATGCCATTTCAACCAAGCTGGCTACAGAGACAGCTGGGAAGTGCAGATCCATGGTTTCATTTGGTTGTTGCTGGGGGGAAGAGTAGTACCTAAGAGATTATGAATTGCTTGTTTAGAGCACTGTTGGTTTAAAAATGAAAATAATTCTACACACAAAGAGGAACAAGCCACTCCATGCAATAACAAACTATGCTAAGAATTTTTGGAATAGGTAATATAGAGAAAGTTATGATGTCTCCATTTAACTTTGACTTTCTTACTAAAGTTGTTAAATCATTTTAACTATATATGGAGGCACCTGTATGAAATAACAAACTAACCCAAAACAAAGTGTAGAGTAAGCAAGAACTGTGAAGCAACCATCAGAAACCTCAAAAATAGGCACACAACATATTTTTAGCTCATTTAACAATAAAATATGTTGTGTGTCTATTTTTGAGGTTTCTGGTGATTGCCTCACAGTCCTTGCTACTGTATGCTTTGTTTTGGGTAAATCATTTTAAGACTTTTGGACTTGTACTCAATAAATAATACCTTCAATTACATTAGCAATGAAGATTAATGAATCCAGCACTTGCATCCAGCGTGAGAAAGCCAAAATAAAAGAAGAAAATGACAAGTGTGAGTACTCTGACTACATCTCATATGGAAATCTAATGACACTATAAAAGAAGACAGAAAGACAGCCACCCTTGTGGGATTCAGATGTACATTTCTGTGAAAAGCTTCCTAATGAAAAGAGGTCATTAGCCTAGTGGTACTAAGACACTCAAAAAGTGTGGACTTCCAAGATGGCTGTACATTGAGTAACAGCTTAACTCTAGCTCTCCCAGTGTGAAAACAGAAACTCAGCAGAGACAGCCAGTGGAGTTATATTTCTGGGTAACTTTCAGTAATTGGCTAGTAAGTGCACTGCCTAGGTGCCAGGAAAAAATGGAGGACCTGAAAGAAAATAAGCTACAAAAGGTGAGGAAAAAACACTGACTGGGAAGAGTACTGCAGCTGCTCACCAAAATGCAGTGCAAGTTCCAAACATGACTTCTAGTAACCTAGAGGAAAGTATGAGACAACTGCAGACAGATCTGATTAAATTAAATGAAACACTGATGGAGTACATCAACTTAAATAACAAAAGGCTGGAAAAAAAATAGAAGAAGCTTTAAATAGATATTCAGATGAGGTGATAAAACTGCAAAAATCAGAGGTCGAAATGAAGAAAAGGCTGGCTGAATATGAGACTGCTCAAGAAGAGATGTTTAAAAAAATAACAAAATTAGAGGATGGAGCACACAGGGAAAACCTGAGATTTTCTTCTGTACCAGCGAAGCTGGAAGGAGAAGACCACAAAAATGTTAAGAAAGCACAAATAAACAACTGGACTAGTATTCCCCAGCAGGAGTTAATAGTTTAAAGGGCACATCGTGTGTATGCTCCAAAACTGGTAATAAGAAAGCAACCTACACCTTTAACAGTAAAGATGCAATCCTACCAGCAGAAGGAGATGATTATGACAAAACTGTGGTAGAAAGACAAAGTACTAAAAGTAGTAAACAGCATAGTGTTTGTGGAGAATGATTACTCATCGTACACTAAGCAGAAGAGGAGTACATTTATTGCGCTATTCAGGGAATGTCAAAAAAGCAGGCGTTAGGTTCAAAGTACTGTACCCAGCTATCTTCAAAATATTCTTTACTGGAGGGACAAAATAATTTTTGACAAAGTACATGTTAAGGAGGAAATACAAAAGTCTGTCCAACAAAAAGTGAGCTGTGAAACAAAAGGAGATTCTGCTTTTTTTTTCTTCTGGTAATAGACCACAGAGAGACTACGCCAATGAAACATTTTCCAATGTTTCAATGGAAAATGCTTGAGAGATGGAAAAAAAGCACAAGACATGAACAGAAGAATCAAGAGTACTTTGGAAATGAAGCAAAGGCAGGATTTGGGAGATGGAGATGAACAGGAATAAAATCAAAAACTTAGAAAGTGAGACATGCGGGATTACAAAACAATAATTATACTTGTGAAACATGACAGAACAAGAAAATTTAGAAATATTAGACTTTTTGATGCTGTTAAACTTGTAAGGGACTCTAAAGCATATACCCTACTTCATGTCATTGATGTTCTGAAAAACACTTAGGAGAGTGGAACAGGAGGGAGAAAATTAACTTTAAGTAAAACATTTTTATTATTAGTAATACGTTTACTCTGCATGATTTTTTGCATGCTATAACGTTTTTTCAGTTATTTTTAAATGTAATGGGGATACCAATGTAAAAAGGTTGTCCTGTTTTTTTCCCTTCTACTCTCTTTCTCCTTATTCAGTTTTAAGAAATGTAGGCATTGCAATGTAAAAAAGAAGAAAAATCTTGCCAAAAGAATATGATATAAAAACAAAAATTGTACTTTTTCTGATTCTTGCATAAGGAAATGACTGGATTAAAGCCCCTTAGCTTGATCTAGTAACAGGTGGTAAGACAAAACATGTAAATGAAAAAAAAAAAAACATTGAATATTGTAAAGTTTGTTTTCTAGCAAATAAATATATGATTTTGGTAACAATGTTGTATCTGGTCCTCATGTCTCCATGGAGGCAATCTGATAAAGAGAAATGGCTAGGAGATTGTGTTTTCTGAAAGCATTTAAGTGTTTAAGCATATGGGGGGAGCTGTTAGACAAAACTAGACAGCACTTAGTAGAAGCAAAGGCTGTGCCATGCTCTTAGCATTGATAACCTTTCTTATAGATTAAGCCAAGTCTATGAACGTGGCTGTCAGTTTGGGACACTTGCTCATATCAGGAGTGTAAAACTTCAGTATTTGAAGATGTACATAGTTTTGTGTGTTAGTATTATGTTAACAGGTTTTAGGGGGATATTGAGGTTATGTTTGTTTTTTGTTTTTTTTTGTTTGAGGGCTTTCAATAAAACAAAATGTTTTGTAAGATGTGATATAGGCTCAAATGGATATGACAAGAAACAACTGTATAAAAGATCAACCTGTCAAACAATGTGGGTATATGTAACATAAAAGCTGGAACTAGACACTTAACAAAAAAGTTGTTACACATAGAAGGTGGGAATAATATTTTTTAACACAATGATGCTTTCTGTAAAGTCTTTAGCTCATTCACTACAATGGAGCTCAGGAAATTTGCACTGTAAAGTACAGTTGTGTACACTTACCATAAATGTAGATGTTCGAGTGTATTCACTGTTGCAGTCATTACATTTGGGTTATCTGCTTGCAGTAGCCCTCAGTTGGCCTGATTAATAAAGTCTTGGGTCCTACGTTGGTTGCTGTCTCTCCTTCCGTGACATCAGGTCATCAGGGGTATAAAACATGCAGCCGACGTCATTACATCAGTTTTTCTTGCCCCAGATGTCAGGTGCCCCCTAATGGGAAGCAATTAAATCTATAAATATACAAGGTTATACCTCAAACAAAAAAGCAAATACACCAAAAAGCTTTTAAGCATTGAAAAGGAGAGAAGAGGTATAGCCAAACGAAGTCAGGGGGCTGGAGGGAGGGTAACCAGGACTGCAACAGTGAATACACTCGAACATCTACATTTATGGTAAGTGTACACAATTGTATTATGTTCTTCATGTTTCACTGTTGCAGTCATTACATTTGGGTAGATTCCCAAAGCTAAGGATGGGAGGAGGAATTTAGATAGCATTAGGACCAGTTATAAGGCCCCGCAAAACTGCAGTGGCAAAGCCAGCTCTGGATTTAGAGAAAATTGGCAAATGGTAATGCTTGGTGAAAGTATGTACAGAACTCCAGGCAGCAGCTTCTAGGATGTCCCTGGTAGATATGCCTCTGAGAAAGGCTGTAGAGGTAGATGCAGCCCTGGTTGAGTGGGATCTGATCCCCTGTGGGATAGTTTTCCCATGGTGCTTATAGCAGAAATTAATGCAATGGCTTATCCATTTGGAGATGGTTCACTTTGAAATAGCCTTCCCCTCTGTCCCTGCAGCAAATGCCACCAGCAGTTGTTGTTCAGATTTCCTTTGAGGTTTAGACCTGTCCAAGTAGAATCTAAGTTGTCTGTGCACATCTAAGGAGTGCAGTATCCATTCCCCTTTGTTCTGTGGATTAGGAAATAAGGTAGGCAAATGAATGGACTGATTAAAGGCCACACTGGATACCACCTTTGGCATGAAAGAGGGATTGGTCCTGAGGGACACCCTGTCCGCATGAAAGATGATGAAAGGCTGCACTGCCATAAGGGCCTGTAATTCAGATACCCTTCTTGCTGAAGTGATGGCTAAAAGGGAAGCTGTTTTCCAAGAAAGGAATTTTAAATCTGCAGTAGCAGCTGGCTCAAAAGAAGTAAGGGTGAGTTTATCCAATACAAAATTAAGGTCCCAGGCTGGAGTTGGAGCTCTCCTGGGTGGTCTTAAAATTTTGGCCCCTCTGAGGAACTGCTTGAGCAGTGGACGGGAGAAGATGGGAGGTTCTGTGTTATAATGAGCTGAAATGGCTGAGGTGTGAATTTTTATTGAGGAAAAATACAGGCCCTTGTTAAACATCTCAGTTAAGTATTGTAAAATCTGAAGTAAATTGGGCACTGCTGTGCTCATCCCTTGAGACTGGTTCCAGGCACAGAATCTTCCATTTTTCAGCATAAGATTTTCTAGTATCAGACCTCCTTGCCTCTAAAATGACATCCATCTCTGGTTTACTGAGGGATGGTAAAGGAGAGCTTAGCTAATTAGCCAGGCTGCTAGGTTCAGTGTTTGAAGCTGAGGGTGCAGAATCTGGTTCTCCTGCTGAGGCAGCAGGGTAGGAGTCTGAGGCAGGTGCCATGGGGCCAACAGTGACGCACTGCGCAGGAGGGGGTACCAGTGTTGGTATGGCCAGGCTGGTGAAATCAAAATCATCCTTGGTTTGTCTTGTTTGATCTTAAGTAGTACTTTGGAGAGCAGAGGCAGAGGAGGAAAGGTATAAACTGATACGGTTTTCCAGCTGAAGGACAGAGCATCCACTTTCCAAGCTTGTCTGTGGGGAGTCCTTGCACAAAATGTTTCCAATTGATAGTTCTGGAGGGAGGCAAACAGGTCTATATCTGTGCTCCCCTATTTGCTTGTCAACATGTTGAAAATCCTTGGTTTCAGTTTCCACTCGTGTAGGTCCATGAGGGTTCTGCTTAGTCTATCTGCCAATGCATTTAGTTTTCCTGGCAGGAATTGAGCTTGTAGATGTACTTGGTAGCTCAAGGCTGTGTTCCACAATGCCATGGCTAGTCTGCAGAGGGAGTAAGAATGTGTACCCCCCTGTTTGTTTATGTACCACATAACAGTGGTGTTGTCCGTCTTTACCATTAATTGTTCTGGAAGAATGTGGTCCTTGAAGGCTGTCAGAGCATTCTGTACAGCTAACATTTCTTTATGATTGATGTGAAGGTGCATTTGAATTGGGTTCCATTTGCCCTGAATACACTTCCCTGCCAGGTGCGCCCCCTCATGCATAGTCTGATGCATCTGTTGTTAGGGTTTGGGTGGCAGGGGGTAGTGTGAATGGTAGTCCCTTGTTTTGGTGCAAGGCCTCTGCCCACCAAAGGAACTCTAGGCGTAGACAAGGAATGATAGGAATCATTGCTTCTAGATCCTGAGAATGTTGACATCATAGGCTTTTTAGATACCATTGTAGTTTCCTCATATGCAGTCTTGCATATGGAAGTAGAAGAATGCAGGAGGCCATGTATCCCAAGGCTTGTAGTATTTGCCTTGCAGATAGCAGGGTTTTTGTAACCACTTGTTTGAAGTAGGCTGTCAAGTGAATTTGTTTCTCTGGCGTGAGGAAAGCCATCTGAGAAGTTGTATTCAAGCTTGCTCCCAGGAATATAATTTGTTGACAGGGTACCAGGTGTGATTTCTTTTCGTTTATGGTGTACCCCAGACAAATTAGCACCCTCTGTACAAAAGCCAGATGAGTCAAAAGTATGTCCTGGTTTTCTGCCTGAATTAGGCAATCATCCAGGTATTGGTATATTTGAATATTTCTTTGCCTGCAAAATGCAATGACTGGAGCTAGGCACTTTGTGAATACTCTGGGCACAATAGATAAGCCAAAGGGCAGTGCAGAGAACTGATAGTGCGTGTAGACTGCTTTGAAGCATAGGTATCTTCTGCAAGACTCCCTGATTGGGATGTGCAGGTATGCTTCCTTTAAATTTAGTGTTGTCAACCAGGCATCTTTGCTTAGCATAGGAAGCAACTGGTGAAGAGTCAGCATCTTGAATTTTGGAATCACAAAAAAGGTGTTTAGAGTAGGCAGGTCCAGGATAGGATGCCATGAATTGCCTTTTCTGGGTACCAGGAAAAATCTCGAGTAGAAACCTTGTCCCTTTTTCTCTTCTGGTACCAATTGAATAGCCCCTATGCTTAAGAGAGAGAGTACTTGCTTTTGGGCCTCTGCCCACTGCTTTGGAGGGAGACCCGGTCAACCGCTTGGAGTTGGTGACGTGTGGAAGTGAAATCTGTATCCTTGGGACACTATATTTAAAACCCATTTGTCCTGGGTAATGAGTCCCCAGTTCTTTGCATGAAGGGCAATCTCCCCCTCAAAGGGGCAGTCTGTTGAGAAGTGCTTGGAAGTTTTAAAAATAAGTCTCCCTACCAACCCATCACCCATATCTACATGCCTACTACCCTTAAGTCTGAGCCAATGACAGATCTAACACTACCTATTTTCTACACAAAATGATATCAATCCATCTCTCTGAATTGTCATTTATGTTTCAACTGCTGTGACTGGATAATATCTTATTGTAAATTATTATATCTCAGATGATGTCACACAAATGTACAATGTTCAATAACTTAGATTAAGTCTGCTTAAACTTTTTATTATTTAAATTTTGTACTGTGGAGCTTTTCTCCCTGGGCCTCTGCTGAAAAGAAAAATTCAATAAATATTTCAGAGCTACACAGTTAAAGCTCCTATACATTGCACAAGCAGAAACCTATAATTCAAAGTGGAAAGGGATCATCATGAAATGGGGGGGGGGGGCTCAACAAACAAGGAGAGACTGGGATTTTGGATGCAGATCTTTAAGAAAAATAATAATCATACAGAATATTATATTAATAAAGTAGCATAAAGTATTCTAAGAACTAAGCCAACAAAGGAATGGACAAAGGTGAATCTACCAATAGGGATGACTGCAATTAAGGATACAGACAACAGGCAAGAAAGCATGCCATATTGTTTTACAAGTCCAAATCATTGTGGGTCAAGTCTTGTGAGATTTTTGATATTATAGTTAATGAGGCTGGTAATGATGCTCTCTATGGCATTACAGATCAGACTCATAAGGCTGACAGGTCAGTAGTTTCCAGAGCCAGTTGTGGGCCAACCCTTACAGGGGGGCATCATCACAGCAATGCACCAGGATCTGAGAACATAGCCTGTAGCTAGGCATAGGCTAAACAGTTCAAGGAGGGGGTTTATGAGTACATGTTTGACACTGTTTATTAGACAACCCAGTATAGTATTAGGATCCAAGCAGTTTTCGTCTTTGTCAATGTTAGCCAGTATATTTGCAAAGTCTTTGGGTTGGAATGGGGTGCCCCATTGTGGAAAAATTCAGAACAGCGTCGCAAATTACTGCTTAGTTTCCTAAAATAGCTAAAGAAGGACAGGACTAGTAGTCATGCTTGGCCTCAGATGATAATTTCAGTTCATATGATGCTTTAATGGCCTTTATAGTGTCCTTCAGCTTCTTGGTGAGATTTTTTTTTATACAACACTCATACCAAAGAAGTGACAATGGGAGCTAATGCCAGCTATGCCAGAGAGAGATAGCAGGACAGTGCATTTGTAACATATGTCAGTATAACTAGCTGGAGTTTTGTAAAGAATTTTAAGTCATTTGTATATCAAACTGATTTGTACAGATGCTTGTGTTAAAATGTATTTGTAAAGCTACTTGTGTTAAAAATGTATCGACAGTGGGTCCTGCTGGACATAAAAGAAAAATGCAATTATATCAGACTGTACTGTTGTAACTGAGGAAATGTATATATGTTGATGAACCAAAAGGTGGTGTACTGCTTATAAGAAAAACTATTGAACCAACAAAATAAGCACCTGGGTGATCTTTTCTCCAGCAGTGTATAAACAAGAAGCTTTTCTCCAGCACTGAATAAACAAAAAGTTTTTTCTGCAGCAGTTTATTAACAAAAAGTTTAGCACTTTCGTCAATCCACAGTTGACTTCTTCAGAACATTGGATCATACAAAAATACCAGTTTAAATACATAGCCCACAAGAATGATTCGTTAAAATCTATCCAATAGAATTTAAAACTAAGTAATACATAAATATTAAACAGCGCATGAATCTTAAACAGTGAATCATAAATAAGTTTAAAACCAAAAACACCTTTAAATCAAGTGCAAAACATAGGCTTATTGTGGGGACTAAACTAGTTCGGCTTTTTCTTTTAAAATAGGCATGATAGTTAAATGGCCATTTAAACCCAGGGGAATGTGGGCAGCTTACCTCAGCTGCCATACCAGTTCCTTCTTACACAAGATGTTTTGCCAATCACCCCCTCTGAGGTCTATTTCTGCCATGTCCAGGATAGCAAAAGTACAGTTTTGTACCTACCATAAATGTAGATGTTCGAGTGCTAATACAGCTGCAGTAATCACAGATGGGTTTTCAGACGTCAGGCGGTCCCTCGGTCGGCCGAATTCCAAAGTCTTGGTCCGGCGTCGGTTGTCGCCACTCTTCTGACGTCAGGAAGGCCAGAGTATATAAGACACAGCCGACGCCATGTTCTTCAGTCTTTCTTGCCCCAGATGTCAGGTGCCCCCAAAAGGAAGGCAATACATAAGTAAAGCTTATCCACATATGCAAGCAATGCAATGTAATGCAAAATCAGTGTAAGCAAGCAAATAAAACATAACAGGATAACCCAGTCAGGAGGTATGAAGAGGTTGTTAGGCCCCATGCCCTAACCAAGAGGGGAAGGAGGGAGGGAAACCTGTACTGCAGCTGTATTAGCACTCGAACATCTACATTTATGGTAGGTACAAAACTGTACTATGTTCATCGTGCATACAGCTGCAGTAATCACAGATGGGTAGAGTCCCAAAGCTATGCATAGGGTGGTAGGTACTATAAGGAACTGGGTTGAGCCAGAATGCCGTGCAAAACAGCAGTGGCGAAGCCTGCTCTTGTTCTGGAGTATAAGGGCAGGTGGTAGTGTTTTGTGAAGGTATGTACAGAACTCCAAGTGGCTGCCTCCAAAATATCCTTAGTAGGCACACCTCTGAGGAAGGCTGTAGAGGTGGCTGTGGCCCTGGTGGAGTGAGATCTGATACCAGTAGGGACAGATTTCCCATGATAGGAGTAACAAAATCGTATGGAGTGGCCAATCCACTTGGAAATGGTCTATTTGGTAACTGGTTTCCCTTGAGCCCCTACGGCATAGGACACAAAAAGTTGCTCTGATTTCCTGAAGAACTTTGTTCTGTCCAAATAGTAACATAGCTGCCTATGGATGTCTAAAGAGTGAAGCAGCCTTTCCCCTTTGTTTTGAGGGTTAGGATAAAAGGTAGGTAGGTGTATGGCTTGGTTTAAGGCTACCCTGGATACCACTTTTGGCATAAAAGATGGATTAGTACGCAGGGAAACCCTATCCTGATGGAAGATGAGGAAGGGCTGCACCGCCATGAGGGCCTGTAGTTCAGAAACCCTACGAGCTGAAGTGATGGCCAGAAGGAAAGCTGTTTTCCTGGACAAATATTGCAGATCTGTTGAGGCTGCAGGTTCAAAGGGAGGCAATGTTAATTTTTCTAGTATGTAATTAAGGTCCCAGGCTGGTATTGGTTGCTTCCTTGGAGGTCTTATATTCTTAGCCCCTCTGAGGAACTGCCGTAAGAGAGGGTGAGAGAATAAAGGAGGATCCATGTTGAATTCTGCAGAAATGGCTGAGGCGTGTATTTTAATGGAAGAAAATGAAAGTCCACTGTTCAGCAGTTCAGCTAGGTACTGTAAAACCTGAGGCAAGTTCAATTTTCTAGGGTCCTGTCCTCTTTTCTCATTCCAGCAGCAAAACTGCTTCCATTTTGCGGAGTAAGCTTTTCTTGTAGATGGTCTTCTGGCCTCCAAAATGACATCCTGCACCTCCTTGGAGAGTAGAGTCTGATGTGGTGTTAAGGAACTTTCCACGCAGCGAGGTTGAGTGTTTTCAGCTGACTGTGAAGGGTTTTGTAGCTGTTCTGCGTCAGCAGAAGAGGTATTAGAGGCAGGGACCAGGGAGGAGTATGTGTTAGGCTCCTCAGTAGTGGATACCAGTGTTGCCTTGGCCAGTCTGGAGCAATCAGTATCATCCTCGGTTTGTCTGTTCTTGCTTTCAAAAGCACCTTGGGCAGAAGAGGCAGAGGTGGGAATGCATAAACTGTCCATGTTGCCCAACTGAATGAAAGGGCGTCCACTTTCCAGGCCTTTGGATGGAAGGTCCTTGAACAAAACTTTTTCAATTGATGGTTCCTGTGGGAGGCAAAAAGATCTATGTCTGGCCTCCCCCACGCTTGGATTATCTCCGTAAACACCTGTGGATGCAGCTTCCATTCATGTGGATCTGTCATATTCCTGCTCAGAGTGTCTGCCAGTGTGTTTTCCAGTCCTGGCAAGTACTGTGCTTGAAGTTCGATTTGTCTTTCCAGAGCCAAGTTCCAAAGAGTCATGGCTAGTCTGCACAAGCGGTATGAGTGTGTTCCTCCTTGTTTGTTTATGTACCACATTACTGTGGTGTTGTCTGTTCTTATCAGTAATTGTCCTGGATGCAGGAAGTCCTTGAAAGCTGTAATTGCATTTATTACTGCTAGCATTTCTTTTTGATTGATGTGAAGGTGCTTTTCCTTTTGGGACCATCTGCCCTGAATGCACCTGTCCTTCATGTGCGCCCCAGGCGTAATCTGAGGCGTCTGTGGTTATGACTTGTTTTGCTTGAGGCTTGCAGAATGGAAGGCCTGTGTTTACTTGACATGCTTGGGCCCACCATAGAAATTCCTTTTGCAGACATGGAATTATTGGTATAATTGCTTCCAAGCTGTGACTGTGTTGAGACCATAGATTTTTAGGTACCATTGAAGTTTCCTCATATGCAGCTTTGCACATGGGATTAGAAGAATGCAAGATGCCATGAATCCCAGAGCCTGCAGGATTTTCCTTGCAGTAAGCCTGGTACTTTTTGCTAGTGTTTTGTAATACTGAGATAATTGCCCTTGTTTTTCTGACGTAAGGTATGCCATCTGGGTGTTTGTGTCCAAGCTGGCACCCAGGAAGGTTATTTTCTGAGATGGTGTTAGCCTTGATTTCTCCTTGTTGATGGTGTATCCCAGAGAAAGCAGTAACCGTGTCACATATGCCAGATGTTCCAGTAGTATTTGTTTGCTGTCCGCTTGGATCAGGCAGTCGTCCAGATAAGGGTAAATTTGTATCCCTTGAAGTCTGCAATAGGCAATCACTGATGCCAGGCACTGTGTGAATACTCTGGGCGCAGTAGATAAGCCAAAGGGCAATGCAGAGAATTGATAGTGGATTGAACCTGCAAGAAATCTGAGGTATCTTCTGCAGCTTTGTCTGATTGGGACATGCAGGTATGCCTCCTTGAGGTCCAATGTTACCAGCCAAAACTCCTTGCCCAGCATGGGAAGAAGTTGCTGTAATGTGAGCATCTTGAATTTTGGTACGAGTAGAAATGTGTTTAGGATGGATAAGTCCAGAATGGGTCTCCAGTCGGTTCCTTTTCTTGGTACCAGGAAGAGTCTTGAATAAAAACCTTGACCTTGTTGGTGCGTAGGTACCTTTTGTATAGCTCTCATGTTTAGGAGCTTTGAAATTTGCAGTTGTGCCTCTACCCTTTGATTTTGTGGTAGGTTTGGCATGCCTCTTATTTTTGGAAGAGTGTGAAATTGAAATTTGTAGCCTCTGTTTATAATGTCCAGAATCCATTTGTCTGTTGTGACAATATGCCAATTGTTTGCAAATAATGCTAGTTTCCCTCCCAAAGGTGCTGCCAGCTGAGACTTGCTTGGCATGGAAATGAGGGAGTCATTGGGTTTGCTTCCTGTATTGTTGTGCAATGTCTTCACCACCTCTTGGTGCTGGAGATTGCCATTGTCTGCCTCTATATGATCCTTGTGACTGCCCTCTGCCCCTTGTGCGTCTGTATCTACCTTTTTGAGGCTTGTCAGTGGCTGGAAAAGACCATTTTTTTGAAGGCCAATTCCTGCTAAATCGTGGTGGCTGGACCTGTAAGAAAGCTTTGACAGTTTGCATAGATTTGGCTTTTTCTTCCATTTTTCGTAGTATATCCTCAGCATTAGTACCAAAAAGTACATCCTTTTGTAAAGGAGCATCAAGAAGTTTAGCTTTCACATGATCAGGCAAATTTTGTTCCCTAAGCCAGGCATGTCTGCGAATGACTGATCCTGTAGCAGCCGCTCTACTGGAGGCCTCTAGGGCATCATAACCACATTGTAAGGTGTGTTTACCCACTTGTTCCGCACTATGCATCATATCCTGTAACTCTTTTAAATCTGGTTGTTCAGGTTGAGACATTTTGTTTTTTAATTGTGATAACAGGAACTGTTGATATTTAATCATATGAAACTGGCAGTTTAAGGCCCTCATGGCTAGGGTGGCCGAGGTATATACCTTCTTACCCCACCTTTCTAGAGATCTAGATTCCCTCTCTGCAGGAAGTGGATTCTTGGCAGTGGAGGCCTTTAATCCCTTAGGGCCTTGTGAAATGGTTTCAGGGACAGCATTATGGCCTTTGTAAAGAAATTGGTGAGAACTGGGTACTCTGTAATATCTATCAGGCTTTACTGGTGCAGGAGGCAGAGAATCAGGATTAAGACAAGCCTCGGAATAGACATCATCCAGTACCTCCAAAACAGGGGGTATAGCCAGAGGTCTGTGCTGAGGTAACCAAAGAAATTCCCTAAGTCTTTTCTTGGAATCTGAAAAGTCTTGGCCTTCCCAATGGAAGTGTTCCCTCAAGGTGTGCAAGGTTTCCCCACAAGAAAAATCCTCAGGGGGGGATACAGAAGGAATGGACTGTTCTGCATCCGAATCCTCAAAATGGGAGTAAGAGTGTTCCTCTGCATCAGAATGCTCTGATAAAATGGATCCCTGATCAGAAGAGGGGGATTCTTCCTCCACTCTGGGTCTCTTGTCAGGAGGGGGCTGAGAACCTCTGATGAGAGTTATTAGATCCTCAGCCATTTTAAGCATCTGTTTCTTAGGCATGGGTCCAGGAGATGGGCCTTGAGCAGCAGGCCTAGTGTGATGCCTGGCTGCTTTGGATTTAGTAAAGGCCTTAATAGAAAAAGAAGAGGAAGGCCTAAATACACCATGGGTGGAGGTGGATCTGTCCACATTAGTAGGCTCGACATAAGCCGGGGCTTCGGTTGTAGTCTGGGAAAGGGCCGATGACCCAGCGGTCTCGGGTACAGAAGACACTGTCAAAGGAGTGTCGTCGGTAGTCAGGGACTGCAAAGGCGTCTCGCTGAGAACCGGACCACGTGTAGCCTGTTTCGGCGTGGTGTCGGTGGAGATCGCAGGCCTCGCGTGTCGGTCCTTTTCCTTGCGTTTTTTGGATAAAACGGTAGTCGGAGAGTCCGACGACATTTTATAGTCAAAAGCTCTACCAAAAAAGTGTTGGGCGAACTCCGCCCGATGCTTAATAGTGCGTTTATTGAAGGTAGCGCAAAAGCGACAGCCCGAGACGTCGTGGTCTGGGCCCAAACAGGGTATGCAAAGGGAATGGAAATCCTTATGCGGTATTTGCTTCCCACAAGAAATACAATTATTAACTTTCTCTGACATCGGTCTGAGGCAAGAAAAGTTTCCCCAACGGGGTACTTAGCTTTAATGAAGACTTCGGTTCCAAATTTTTTCGTAAATCAGGAGCTGGCCGACCGGCACTTGCGAACTGCTTCTGCTTCGGGCACCGCGCGGCAAAAAAGACTGAAGAACATGGCGTCGGCTGTGTCTTATATACTCTGGCCTTCCTGACGTCAGAAGAGCAAGCGACGACAACCGACGCCGGACCAAGACTTTGGAATTCGGCCGACCGAGGGACCGCCTGACGGCTGAAAACCCATCTGTGATTACTGCAGCTGTATGCACGATGAACATCTTGTAACCTGCAAACCCTGCACAATTTAAACTGTGCCTGAACAAGGTATTAGTTTCTTTTTTATTTTTGACAACGTATAGCTGTTCATAAATTCTGGTTTTAAACAATCTCTCCATTTTCCCAACATAGAATGAAGTGCAGGAATTACATTTAGCAAGATAAATATAGCCCCTTATATAAGGGAGTTAAGAATATTCTTAATAAAAACTGGAGTATTTTTAGAACCAACTGTGAAGTATATGAAACTCTAGGTACTCAACCTACCTTTTCTACTAAGATTGGTTCAAATTTAAAGACAATTTTGGAGAGGAAAAATTTTAAATCTGATAACAGGGACAGAATGAGTGGAACTAGACCTTGTGGAAGATGTCCTTATTGTCAATACATTTTAGTAACAAATCCATCACCCTGGCTAACACAAACACCAACACCCTCCTTTTCAGGAGAAGGAATTGTCTTTCGAGTAAGTTAGTTTATCTTGCCAAATGTAATTCCTGTAATTCCTAAATCTTGTGTAAGAAGGAACTGGTATGGCAGCTGAGGTTAGCTGCCCACATTCCCCCAGGTTTAAATGACAATTTAAGTATCATGCCTATTTTAAAAGAAAAAGCCGAACTAGTTTAGTCCCCACAATAAGCTTATGTTTTGCACTTGATTTAAAGGTGTTTTTGGTTTTAAACTTGCTTATTCATGATTCACTGTTTAAGATTCATGCACTGTTTAATATTTATGTATTACTTAGTTTTAAATTCTATTGGATAGATTTTAACCAATCATTCTTGTGGGCTATGTATTTAAACTGGTATTTTTGTATGATCCAATGTTCTGAAGAAGTCAACTGTGGATTGACGAAAGCGCTAAACTTTTTGTTAATAAACTGCTGGAGAAAAAACTTTTTGTTTATTCACTGCTGGAGAAAAGCTTCTTGTTTATACACTGCTGGAGAAAAGATCACCCAGGTGCTTATTTTGTAGGTTCAATAGTTTTTCTTATAAGCAGTACACCACCTTTTGGTTCATTAGTTTTTGGTCGTGGTGTGCTGGGTGGAAGGGATTCTCCAGAATCGCCAGAGCTCTCTCCAGTTTTGGATACTGGACATCGTATGTAGCTTCTTTCATTAAAAAAGGATGTGGCAGAGCTTAAGGGAGAGCTTACTAAGTTGATTGATTTGTTCTCCCAACAACGATGCCAAATGGACAGTTCCATTGGTGTGTACAACGTGGAAATGACTGAAGGAGCTAATTCAAGTAAGGAGGATCCTTTTAATGGGCTGAGCAAAAATTTGCGTGCCCTGGAGAGACGATGTGATGTCATTACGACAGCTGATGCCCACCGTGGTAGGGGAACACAGTGTTTCCCACGAGACGAGGAGGTTACAGTGCTTTCTAAGGCTGTTAATCGAACCAGGAAGGACACAGGTGCCAACAGTGTAGTTTATTCAGGTCGAGACATTGATTCCATCATCAGTGGAACTTTGGAGCAGCCTCATAAAGTGGATAAATCTACAGCAGGTACTAGTTTGTCTCATACCGATAATGGTGCACACATTTTAAGAAACGCTAATTGTACTTGTGTAGGGGAGGGTTCACCTTCCTCTAATAGACCTGCATGTGTGCATTCCAACCACACTCATTGTTCCAAAGATACAAATGTCTGTGACCCCAGACCGAGTTCTAGGGACTCCAATGTTAAATATGGAGTCATATTTAATAAGAATTTTGTTTTCAACGAACCCTGTACAACATCGCCTACTTTTTCAGAGACGACTTGTAACAAACATTTTAAATCATTGAAGGACATGATTTATTTGTTTGAAAAGAAATTATTTAAACTCAGAATGACACAAATGGAAATTGTATATTTTAACGAATGTTTACATTTGCAGATTGTCCCACAGGGACTAAGAGTATACAAGTTTTCCTTTGGTTTGCATTGTGATGGTGATGTTTTAAGTAGTTATTTTAAACTATTTGATAAGTGGGGACTTGAGCTTCTCAAAAACACTGTATTTGTCTATGGACAAATGGAAAACAAACTCCAGAAAGAAGTGGAGGATTTATATGGCATGATTTTAAATGACTTGTTGTTTCCCCAATGTGAAGGATTTTACAACAAGATTCTTGACAGGATAGCTAAAAAAAATTAACATTTTTCATAAAAAAATCAAAAAAACTTGATAGGGACACAAAACAATATCAAAAGTAAGAGATGTATCCCACTAACAAACTGGTTTTTAGGCAGGACAAAACTGATTTTCACCCAGGTTCACCTATGGGGGACATGGGGACATGGGAAACCAGTCTTTTTTTGAAATAGAAGGGGAAGGTGATGTTGATTTTTGTAGAGATGATGGTAGGTCAAATACTACTGGGTTGGAGGATTTTCCAGTGTTAAGACGCTCCCAGAGAATAGCAGACAAGAGACAAGAAACACAGGGTGTATTCAACAAATGGGGACCATACCGGAAGGGGTTCCCCCAGTGGAAAAAAGGCAGGTTTTAAACAGAGGAGGCAAGACAACATGTTCTCCATTCTTATCAAGGATTTTATATTTACAATTATATGGACAGGACCATTACTAATGAATATTTTACCCTGTTTTCCAAAGGGTTTAAATTTGTGCCCACAAAATCCCTGACACTGCTGAAGTTTTAATTGATTTACAGTTATATCTCAGAAAACTAAACTTGAAGGTTTTATTTAGAAAACATGAGGGGTGTAACAAAGAAATTGATAAGAACTGTGGGTTGAAGAAACATAGTGTATTCAACCCACCTTTTCACCACTTGGTGGCTACCTTTGAGATGGCTGTCAGGGATGATTTATACAAAATGTGTGGAGAAAATAGGAAAATTTTTTCCAATTTGTCATCTAAAGAAAAAATTTTGTTACAACAGCTTAGGGATGATCGTACTGTCCGTATTATGACCCTGGACAAAGGAGGGGGCATTATTATATATAACTCCGAAGATTATACTAATGTAATGCAGGAAATATTGTTTAATGAGGAAAATTATTCTCAAGTATCTAGAAATGAGGTTCACATCTCCTACCAGAGGATTGATAGCTTTTTATATGAATACGTTTTGGAACAAAGGATTACTAAAGATGTGTATAATTTTCTTTTCAATTCCCATCCCAAAATACCTGTGACGTTTGGTATACCCAAAGTGCACAAGAGTATAGCCACTCCACCCTTCAGGCCTATTGTGGCAGCTGGAGGGTCTAAGACACACAATTTAGCTGTATATGTTGATAAAAGGATTAAACATGTGGTAGAAGGAGTGCCACATTTAGTGAAAGATTCTTGGGAATTTTTGGGAAAGATTAAAACTGACCTTTGGTCTCCAGATTTGATTTTTTTAACTGTAGATGTGCAGGATCTCTTCACCTGTATCCCCAAGAAAGAGGGTTTACAGATTTTTGAAGAGGTACTTTTCACCTGTTCCCATCTACACCCAGATGAGGTTAAATTGATATGTGAGATTATGGCACTCATTTTGGAGAATAATTAAATCTTTTTCGAGGGGCAGTATTTTCAACAGATTAAAGGGGTGGCTATGGGGGCCGCCTGTGCCCCAGTATATGCCAACTTGGTTTTATTGGGTTGGGAACTTGAGCATGTCTTCAAGAGTGAATATTTTTCAGATATCATCACTTACAATAGATTTTTGGATGATATTTTTATTCTTTGGAAAGGGTCTAAGGAAGCTATACCTGCATTTATTCAATATTTGAACAACACAACCAGTTTCTTAAAATTTACTTATGTACACCATTAAGAAGAAATTAGTTACCTGGATACTAAGATAAAAGGAAAAGGTGGCTTTATATATAAGGTTTATTGGGAAAAAAAATTTGCAACAGTTATCTACACTACAACAGTCACCATCCCGTATTTCAGAAGAAAGGGATCATCAAAGGCCAGGCCACCAGAATAGCCAGGATGACTTCCCTTAGGGAGGATGTTGTTATGGAATTTGGGTTTCTTAGGGAGATGTTTTTGGACAGGGGTTACCCTGGTGAATTCATTGATCCCATTCTTCATGAGGTTTTGGATGAGTGGGGTAAAACATATCCACCACTTTTGGGGAGGGGGCTTATTACAAGTCCTGAGACGGGGACACAGGTAGATAATGGGACAAACATTGATTTCCAGCAAGTTTGTGTGGTCCAATATAGCCCCTTATATAAGGGAGTTAAGAATATTCTTAATAAAAACTGGAGTATTTTTAGAACCAAATGTGAAGTATATGAAACTCTAGGTACTCAACCTACCTTTTCTACTAAGATTGGTTCCAATTTAAAGACAATTTTGGAGAGGAAAATTGTTAAATCTGATAACAGGGACAGAATGAGTTGAACTACACCTTGTGGAAGATGTCCTTATTGTCAATATATTTTAGTAACAAAATCCATCACCCTGGCTAACACAAACACCAACACCCTCCTTTTCAGGAAAGGAAATTGTCTTTCGAGTAAGTTAGTTTAACTTGCTAAATGTAATTCCTGCACTTCATTCTATGTTGGGAAAATGGAGAGATTGTTTAAAACCAGAATTTATGAACATCTATATGATGTCAAAAATAAAAAAAATAAACTAATGCCTTGTTCAGGAACAGTTTAAATTGTGCAGGGTTTACTGGTTACAAGTTTGCTATCCTGGACATGGTAGAAATAGACCTTAGAGGGGGTGATTGGCAAAACATCTTGTGTAAGAAGGAACTGGTATCGCAGCTGAGGTTAGCTGCCCACATTCCCCTGGGTTTAAATGACCATTTAAGTATCATGCCTATTTGAAAAGAAAAAGCAGAATTAGTTTAATCCGCACAATAAGCTTATGTTTTCCACTTGATTTAAAGGTGTTTTTGGTTTTAAACTTGCTTAGTTATGATTCACTGTTTAATATTCATGTGCTGTTTAATATTTAAGTATTACTTAGTTTTACATTCTGTTGGATAGATTTTAACCAATCATTCTTGTGGGCTATGTATTTAAACTGGCATTTTTGTATGATGCAATGTTCTGAAGAAGTCAACTGTGGGTTGACGAAAGTGCTAAACTTTTTGTTAATAAACTGCTGGAAAAAAAACTTTTGTTTATTCACTGCTGGAGAAAACACTTCTTGTTTATACACTGCTGGAGAAAAGATCACCCAGGTGCTTATTTTGTTGGTTCAAATGTATATATGTTAACAGAGGATGCCGGAAGGGAAGGGGTTAAGCTCAGCTCACCTTAAGAGAAAATTGCTTGAAATTAAATGACTTGGTTTAGGCCATTAAGATTTTATCTCACAGACCTGAATGCAGCCACAGATGCAATGTCTGGTCTGGGATCCTGTTCTTATTGCCCTTAGTGGTGAACTAATTGCTACCCTGGGATGCCAGAGAATACCTGATTAGTCTCTGCAGCAGGATGAATTTGAATTGTTTTACAGTCTCTAGATGTTTTAGTAGAGCTCTGGGTGTGTATTGTAACACATCTGTGCTAGATTCTAGTCGGGGGGGGGGGGTAGTATGGGAACTGCAGATTCAGGTGTCCAGATGTGATATCATTTTATAGCCAGCACTGAAATTATTTTGCATATTAGTGAGATATGTGCTAGACACTCAGTACTCTGTCTTGGACCTGACAACAA
The DNA here is from genome assembly GCF_019279795.1 of Protopterus annectens. Taxonomy (NCBI): domain Eukaryota; kingdom Metazoa; phylum Chordata; order Ceratodontiformes; family Protopteridae; genus Protopterus; species Protopterus annectens. The sequence goes on along the minus strand of NC_056745.1, from coordinate 179,682,590 downwards.
GACACTCATACACATCATCTTGCCTTGCTTTAGTAAGTAACCAGGAAACAGTAATTCTTCAGTAAGTTAGGAAAATAGTAAGACTAGTTAAATATTGCTTTTATGTATCTGTTTGAGTCATTCATCCTGTGAATTGAAACTCCGGTGTTTATTGTAAATAGATATTCAGTAGTTTCATGTTTTCTATTTTATTATTTATTATTAAATATATCTATACCTTTCATTGTGGCTGGTCTTTTAGAAAATAGTTTAACCTTTGAGAGAATTGCATTTATTTGGTGGCACTGTAGGCTTCATGCTCCTGAAAGTCTTGCGGTTTGGCCAAACATTACCATTTATATTAGTATTAACTTTACTTAGAGCAATTGGGTACCTTGGTAAGAGTCTTAAAGTAGCTGGCCAGTGGCAATGACTCTACCTTATAGTCTGGGTGAAAATGGCCGAGCTAGTAAATCTGTGCCAGCCTTTCCCAGGTGTGTGTGTGTGTGTGTGTGTGTGTGTGTGTGTGTGTGTGTGTATACGCATGTGTGAAAATCAAATCTCAAAAATTGTGTGTGTGTGTTAGCTACTTGGAACAGGGACACAGAGCACTGGTTTCTGCAGAGAGAAAGGTGAAGTCTTATTTGGAGCCTGGAGGAGGAAGTCCATCCCCAGAACTAGTTGTGTTCCCGGTGTGCTCTTAAGGGAAATTGTGTTTGGTCCAGACAGCTGCATCTGAAAATATTGTGTGTATCCATTTTTTGTTCTAAATGAACGTTCCCCATCAGTGTCAGTGGTGAGGATTGTGGCTCCTTGATTATTGGTCTGTGGCTCTTTGATTACTGGTCCAGACAAGGGATGTCACAAAAGAGTTCTTGTCCAAATTGGTGTTTTAAGGGGTTTCCTCCTTTTGTTATGACGTTTTGTTAATTTCAGCTGACCACTAGGCTGGTTTATTCTTTTAAGTCCCCAATGTATGTGGTTCTTGTAGGGACTACAAGAGTAATGCATTTATCTAAATGGGCACAAAATAACTTTGTGTAGCTAGCTGCATATTCAGAGTCAATGGGAATGTTGCAGGCAGACTTAGAGATTTCATCATATAATTATATAAGGTTGGCCTTTGGAAAGCCTGAAATGGGGATAATGTTCGTTATTGGATGAGTGGAAGCTCTGATGTTAAAAGTCACAAGGTGGGGATCTTACTTAACCAGTGAGAGGCAGACAGGGGGCTGGAACTGGTGGGAGGATGTTTGTGAGGATCAGATCAAGAACACTTCTGCCTCAGGTGAGTTTGAAGAGAATTTGATCTGAGGAATTCTTCTGTATGCAGTCCAAAAATCTTTAAACGCTCCCTACATTACATGTAAAGGTGATCCACTTTAGGGATAGGTATTTAGTCACCAAGGATTATAGAATTACTGGTTATACGGATACTTCTAGGAATATCCACCTGTCCCTCACTGCCCTTACAATCCAGCTACATCTGTCTAGAGTTACAATACACTTCAAAGGCAGGGCATGGTGGGTGGGGGTCTTACTGCCACTATTTAGGTGCAGTAGTTAAAACGCCTGTAAAAGGTCACATCACCTTCAGCATTAGTGTTTCCTATCTTTCGTCCCTGTACAAGAGCAGATGTGCAGTGATTTCTGCACAACGTGCAAGCCAATGCCATCTTGATGCATCACTAATCACCTTGGAAATCCACATCCCTCCCACTCCCCCGCAAAGGTAAAAATGAAAAACTTCTCCAAAGCTAACTTTGGGCTCCTAAAAACAGAAGTGGCTAACTTCACAGCACCCATATAAATGGAGATTAGTTGCATGACTGCCGAATCATACACTAATGCAATGTATGAACATGTACACAAATGCATGGATCCCACCATACCCAATCGAACCAAGACACTCTCTTCCAAAAAAAGGAAGCCAATATGGTGGTCCCCTGCCATAAACAAACTCTACAACAGGAGGAGGAAACTGATGTGGAATAAGGTGAAGTCCCAAGACTGGAAAAACTCCCTTATAAGCCTCAACAGAAAGTTGAGATCCCTCATCAAATCCTCTAAAGCTAGCTCTATAGTTATGTAAAGAATCTCCACGGCAATACCCAGATTTGCTGTGAGCTACTGCACAATGGTACCTCCTACACTGAGCCAACAGATATTGCCAATAAACTGGCAGACAGATTCAGTGCCAACTTTACCCCCCCCCCAAAGGACCAATCACAACAACAATAGATTACCAGGCACCCAGTATTACTGCTGCACAGGTTAAAACAGCACAGTCCAAGGCCAAGAATGCAGCTTCTATGGGACCTGACAATATCCCTGGCTGTGTTCTACATGAACTACAGAGTGAACTGGCACCTCACCTGTGTGCCCTGTTCAATCACAACCTCACCTCAGGCTTTGTCCCTACCGAATGGTGCACTGTTACAGTCATCCCTCTCCACAATGGAGGAGCAACTACAGACCCTGGGAACTATCGCCCCCATTAGCCTGACGAGTATGATATGCAAAGCTGTGGAACGCATCATCATAGACCTAATAAACAAGGATATAAGGAATCTCCAAACTCTGGATCTCACACAGTTTGGTTTTATGAAGGGTAGATCATGACTGCAAAACTTGGTCGAGTTCTTTGAGTCAGTCACCAGAGCTGTGAATGAAGGCAAGGTGTTTCATACAGCCTACCTTGATCTGGCCAAGGCCTTTGATACCATTCCCCACTCAGGAATCATAGAAAAACTCACTAAGCTAAGCATCAACCTAGGTGGGTTGCAAACTGGCTCACAGATAGAACCCACAGTGTGAAAGTAGCTGACTCCAAGTCAGACTGCTGACCAGTCACAAGTGGAGTCCCACAGGGTTTGGTCCTGGGTCCTCTCCTGTTTGGTATCTACTTCTCTAATGTCCAGGCCAACCTGAAAGGATTTCAGCTGACAAAGTTCGCAGATGATTGGAAGTTGGGAGCTATTATTAACTCCCGAAGAGATGCTAACATCCTACAGAAAGGCCTCACTGAGACCAACGACTGGTGTCCGAATCATGGGCTTAAGCTCAATGCCAAAAAATGTGTCATCATCCCCTTTGGGAAAAACTTGGCTCCCATGAATTACCATATTGATGGTAGTCCACTGAACACAGAAGGCGTTATAAGAGATCTGGGAACACAGGTTGACATCAACCTCTCTTTTGACCACCACATTGCCACCGTGGTCAGAAATTCCTTCTATGTGGCACATCTCATTACTAAGGGCTTTGCATCCAGAAAGAAAGAGGTCATTGTCTCCCTCTACTCTTCCCTCATTAGGCCAATCATCAAGTACAATGCCTCACTAACACCTGCAACAACTGTAGAGGCCACAAAGGTACCTCACAAAGAGGACCCTAGGCCTTAAACACTTGTCCTATATTGACAGACTCTAAAACCTCCAACTATTCTCTGTCTCATATCACCTACTTAGAGGCGATCTCTGCTTGACTTACAAAGCCATGTCTGACCCAGCTCTGTTAGAAATGCTATATCCAAAGAAATCCCAATCCCTGCACACCACACGCACCACAGACCTCAACCTCATTACCAAAATCAACAGAATGTGCTCGAGGGACAGGTTCATAACTCAGAGACTGCCCATGCTATGTAATAGACTTCCCATATATGTCAGAGCACCTCACTGGCCCTCTTCAAGAGAAATCTTGATGAGTGGATGGGAAACAGAAAATTCACCTCAGGGATCACTCCAGTGGCTCTACTCAACAGAGGCACTAGGAACTAAGGTTGGATTGCATGATGCCTGGGTAATCCTATGGGCTAGACTTGTAAAGGCTCCAGGGCCATTAGCCTAGTACACACCTATGAACCTATATCACAAGTGACGCTACACAAGTTAAACCTACTCAATTACCTTTACCACAGGATAAATACCTTCTGCTCCTATCCTTATCCACTCTCCCTTCCTCTCTCAGTGCAAGTGCGTTGTCCTTAGTATACATTTATTTATTTATTTATTTCACATTTGTTTACCGGGAGAGTCCAACTGGGCAAGAATTCTATTTTCACTGGAGGCCTGGGGAGAAAAGCTCCACGGTGATTAGTACAATAAATGTAATAAAAACACAGGTAAAATTAAGTACCAAATGAGTAATGTCTGAGTAGAAACATGTATATATATATATATATATATATATATATATATATATATATATATATATATATATATATATTTTTTTTTTTTTGCTATATGCTTTTTCCCTTCATGCTTGCTGACTTTTGAGCCTCCTCCCTTTGGTCCTGAGACTGCCTCTTCCTCTGTACTGTGTAACATTATCATAGACATTAGAGAAAACAGGAAAGACCATCATACAAGTAGCCATGGAGGCTGTTTGTGCCATTGTCTGTATCACTAAAGGCATTTCTAATATAGCTAAACCCACACTTGGGTGGCTGACATCAGCTATATGTACTAAGAAAGGATAACATCACCAGCTTGGTAGAACCAAGCCCACTTTCCTGGACTATACAAGCTCTGCAAGCTTCTGTTTGCTGTTGGCAGACTGGTGACTGGGATCACCACCACCCCCAGGAAGGGTGAATGGCCACTGGCCACCACCTCTCACTCTCCTTTACCTGGCTCCTCCATCACCATAGTCACTATTTGGGTCCTCTGTGTTGTAATCAAGACTCCCCCCTCTACAGCATGAAGCCAGGCTCAGTTAGGATATTATACTCTATCTGGTCCTGACAAGTCTCTGATGGCCCAGTTATTCTCTTAAATTATCACAATGTCAGTACTGCAGGCATGTGTCTTAACACTCATTAGAAAGAAAGAATCTGTCCAATTAACATAACATAAAAGCTAAAAGCTGCTAAGTTTCACTGTACAGTCCTAGGTTCGATTCCCTTTGCACTCTGCACAATTCACAATAAATCACTTAACTAGATTTGGAAATGTAAAGAACACTTTGTGCCTATTGGGCTTACATTTTTAGCAAACAAATCAAACAGAGGAAGAAATGAAAAGTGGTTTGCGTATAAATTGTGCATATGGCCAAATGTGTCAGCTAAAACATTTAACATTCACAATAAAGCTCTTACTATGCAAGCACTTACAAACTTAACTAGATTTTAGATGTACTGCAGTATTTACAGTTTATAAAAATTATGGTTTTAGGTGTATCTTTCTGTAAGTAGGTGAAGAATCAATACCTAGATATTGTTATGTGAATGGGTGACTTGAATATTTAAAATATATAGATGTAGAATTTGTACCACAGCACATCTCATAAAGGAAGACTGAAAATTATTTTATAAAAATATGATGAATTATTGCATTTAAGCACTGACATCCGTCCAGAATCAAATAAAGAAATTGAATTTCTTCATATTTTTTTAAAGAAAAAAGAGTTTCCTGCTCTGACTGCATGTTTTATGTATGCATTTAATCACAGTAGTTTTGCTTCCCGTGGCATCTTGATTTATTTGGCTGCTGAGAGAGTAGCATGGTTTGTTTCACCATACTCCCACTTTACTTATAGGTACATTAATAGTTATAAGGCTGCAAATAATGAACAGAGGACGGCATCTACAGAGAATCTGGCGCTAACAACATTAAGGGTACTGTCATCTTACTTCCAGCAGTAGTCAATAATACATTTTCACAACTATTAAGTTCTACCATTACTTCCTGGGCATTCCTTGGTATGACAGTGTATAGTTCCATTCACAAATTCAAGTTTTTCGTTCAATGTCTCTTTCATTTTTTAAAGCTTTGTGCAAATATTTTGGTAGCAAAACAATTAACTATCACCCTTACAGATTACTGTGTTAAAATCAAAGCGCAGTGACAATACACACTATACATATATTTAGATGTATTAGCATACCAGAGAAAATCCATACGGATCTTTGTATAACTACTGTAGCTGTCACTATGGCAATAAACCATTTAAATTACTGGGGAACCATTTTTGGTTGTTAACTGATGTTTGCTGGAAATGTATGCCACTTTGGGTATTACAGCATATTTTATGATGTGCAGCTATATTGTTTTGATTTTGAAGCCTTCAGCTTTCGTTTCAAATGTTTTGGGCTGCACACAACACTGAAAAATGAAAGTATGCGTGACAGCATGCAAAGAAGTATTTGGTGTCTGGATCACTGCAGGAGATGGTGGTCTCAAAGGTAGGATTTCCCATGTGCCTTGCTAATGTAGACACAAAGAGACACTAAACAATAAAAGTGCTAAGGTTCACTGTATGGATGACAATATTGAATAGTTAGCAAAAAAAAAAAAATCTACTAATTTTTAACTTTTGCTGTGTCCTATGAATTCTTGCAGTGTATTGTAAATTTGCATTTTCAATGTTCTTACTGTGTCTACATTCTATTGTAAATATGCATTTTACAATGTTCTTACTGTGTGTACATTCTATTGTAAATTTGAATTTGCAGTGTCTTACTTTGTTTTCTTGCTGTTTGTATTATCTTTTGTATTTTTCTTAAACATTGTATTGGTTGTACTGCCTTTGGAGCTTTTCTCCCCGGGCCTCCACTGAAAATGGGTTCTTCTTGGCCCAGTGGACTTCCCCGGTAATCAAACTGAAATAAATAAATAAATAAATATTGTTTCAGTATTGCATACATTTACTAGGTTTGGAGCACCTAAGCAAACGGTTGAAAAATAATAAAAGTGTACTAGAAAGGAGAATACCGCAATGGCACCATGACTTGGATACCAAAACTAGTGATGATGAGTTCAGTAGGCATTACAGAAGGCAAGAAAAATATGGATTTCACTCATACCTCTCAAACTAATGTAAGAAATCTGGACAAAACCTAAAATAATGGGGGGACAAAGGCCCAAAAATAGGGACAGGTTTTAAATATTTCTCTTATAAACTTAGAAAGTGGCTAGAGTAACATGATTTGTGTTAGCATGCATTTTTTTGAAGGATATGAAGTCTGAAACTCAAATGTATGTCATTATTTAGTGACTTCAATTTTGAGTGATTTGCCAGAAAAAAACACAAATTTTATGAGAAACAGACCAAAAATATGAGGCAAAAATCTCGACAGTTGAGAAGTATGATTTCACTTGAAATTGTGCATTACTGTTGCGTGAAAATAAGTTTGAGATTTTTATATGACCTGCAACATCCCTGGGAGAAACACAGATGTAAATAAATGCCCTACATATGCTAGGTTCATAGGTGTGCACTAGGCTAATGGCCCTGGAGCCTTTACAAGCCTAGCCCATAGGATTACCCTGGCATCATGATGGTAGTAAACTTCTGAGACCTTAAGGTTCATGATGCTTTGGTGAGTTGCAAGAAAAAAGTTGCACTTAAATGCATTAAGATGATCTTTTCCCTGGCAACTCCTTTGATGCCAGACTCCAAAACTGAGATTTTGAATAATTTTGTGCCAAGCTCAGTGTTCAAGGGATTTCAGTGGTAAATTGTTGTGAGCATAACTTACAATTATTAACACTGTTGAACAGCAGAGTTGGAGAAGTCTAAGACATTTCTGAGCCATACGGAAACCACTCTCTTTTGGAGTCAGCTGAAAGTGAAACATATCATTAAAGAATAAATTACTTCCATGTTATCCAGGCCTTATTTAATCCTGTTGTTAGGACAAACTAACTTGGCCCTGTTTCTATGTCTTCACTGAATGTGTAGAATTCTAATACCAGTTTATTATACTTAAACAAAAAAAAAATCAGCTCTAAAATTTTCCACTGTGTATTAACAGTGGGTGTACACAAAACACATTGCACATACTGTGCAAGGCTAGCTAGTACAGAGAGAAATGCAGGGAAAAAGCCATCTGGTGATTTGCACAGCTGTGGGGCAGAGCAGTAGAAACAATATATTCATGTGCACCAAACGAAAATTATGGAAATGAGCTATACTTCATGAATAAGAGCAGTTAACGCAGCTAAGAGAGAGACATACTGCATACCAATGGTATCTAAACGTCGCAGTAGTATGCAGTTACATAAGTATGCTAACAAAAGGGAAGCCACTAAGTTACTATGGAAGCAGCGCTTAGGTCTCCCAACAATCACTTCACCAAAAGTAGACAGACAAAAAATGTGATCGACACTCCATCGTGTCTCCCACAGAAAGGTTACCACTGTTCTGCTTATTTATTTAACCTTCTGTTGACTGGTTTGGCCACACTAGACTCCTGTGACCTAATAATTCTATTACCCAAACTCTCTGTTATCTAATTCAGACTGTCTGCGACCCTCTCATTCTCTGAAGGTTTATTGTGCAAACGTAAAGAGGGCAGTGGGCGCCCCAGGTTTTTTCACTTGCAATTCGGTTTTTGTATTCCATTTTGTTGTGTGCAGTGCATGTGATGCATTTTACATAGGCAAAACAGAGAAATCTGAAATAAAGAAAGAATGTACATAGTAATGACATAAGAAAAACAAATTTAGTGCACTGCATAAGCATACTGCTTTGTGTAATAATTTTAAAAGTTGGAGTTTTATGTTATAGATTACAGGAATGAAGATATAAGATGGGGTGAAAGAGAGTCAGAATTAAATAACAGAAATGGAGTACATGGAGCATGGTGATTAAACTCTAATATTGTGAAAAAGACAAACCACTTATGCACTTCTGTAGTGCGAGACCAAATATTAACAACTGTTAAACAGCCCTGCTTAAGTAGTTAAAATCGGGTATTGAGCAAGGCAGTAAAACTTGCCAATACTGGTCAGCAGACAACAGCAGCAGAATTAAAAACCTTTCTTTCTACCTGCTGTCTGTGCCAGTAATCTATCCCTGATTTTCTTACCATAACGTAAAATGTCTTACTCAGCTTTTTTGTCAGCGCTTGCTAAATGCTGTATGGCTTTGAAAGCCAGCAAAACACTTTGTTATTTTCTATAGCTAGTAGAACATGGAGTACATGAAGTCCCATACACTGCAAAGAATTATGATTGGGTCTCTGATCGTATCTCTCCATTATGTCTTCTCGATATAGATGCCAAGATTCACCTATCAAACTTTGCTCTCTAGGTGAATTTTTAGCATCCAAGTCTCGAGCACATAGCACCGTGGTTACAGTTAGAGTCCTGATCATAATCTTCTATATTATTTGCATATTTCTAATAAATACTTGTAAACTCCCTGGTTTGAATTTTAACATTACTTTTTAAGGGCCACTTAAAAAAGAAACACATGACTAAGATATGCATTTTATTACTGTTTGTTACATAATGTGGCATTATATGAATATGCATATGTTTTATGATATAATAATTGGTTGACAATTGGATTGTGTGATTTTTTACAACATTTAAATGAGAAGAATTGGATATATCAAAATAATCTGATGAAGTGTCTTATTAATTTTCTTTTGAGAGCAAAGCACTTACTAATAAACATGAAAAAGGTTTTTTGTTTATCTTTGTTTGCTGTACTATCCACATTACAGGTATTTGGATAGCTATTTTCCAGTTGTTGGGAATGTGCTTCCAATTTTTTTATGTATTTATTTTTTTATGCTTATGCAAAGAATTTGGCAGATCAGCTCATAGACTGGAGATGTAGCAGAAACACATGCCTACAAAATGGGTAAGCCCTTCTGAAGGGTTATCATGAAACTGAGTGCCATGCCCTCCCAAAATCCCAAAGCACACCCACCACAATCACAAAGCTTTCTCATTACAAGGAATGAATGGATGAACCAGAGCATGGGGCAGATGGCTCTAATGATTAGCAGACAGGGAGGAAATACCTTAAACTGGTTTGAAGTCCACTTTTTGACCCAAAACAGGTAAATTAGCATCCAGATGTTGTCAGATCCACAAAACTTATGTAGGGAATTTAAAACTGCCTCTAGTTCTTTATTCCTTCTCTTGAGTAATCTGTTGTATTCACTTGCATTACCATTGTAATTTATGCTAGCCACATGGTTCAGCAGATTGCTATAAGTCTAATCTTGATAAGCCTAAATGCCAATCAACCTAAGACATAAATTCTGCATATCTGTACCTTAAATTTCAAATTCCTACAAAGTAGGGCAAGAGGTGGCACATTACAATACAGCTAGGTTTATGTTTTTACATATGTCTTAACCATGTCTGTTCCACACTGAAACATTACAATACAGCTAAGGTCTTTGTTTTTACAGACTTACCCAAGTTTGTCGAAATCCCATATTATCGAATCCCAGTTTGTCGACACTGAAAATATCAAAATCCCACATAATCGAACAAGCAGAACAATGAAGATCCACCCAGGGTAAGTAACTAGTTACCCCCCCCAAAAAAAAACGCACCATCCCTAACCCACCTAGGTGAGGGCTACATCACCCACATCCCTCCTAACTAAATATACCAACTCCATGATCACACTACAGTTGGGAAAAGGGCAAAGTTCACCGTATCACACAACAGGTTGCTTACCTTGGGAAGATATTTGTTGTTTTGCTGCTTCAGTGAAGTGAGGTTCAATATTTTGAGTGTCGACAAAATGGGATTCGATAATCTGAGATTTTGACAAAGTCAGGTAAGACCCATTTTATGTCTTAACCATGTCTGTTCCTCATTGAAATATATCTTGTACTGCTGCAAAGCCACACAATACTGTTTGTAAATGCCTTTCCTATTCTTTAGGCTTACTTGATGTGAAAACTATGCAGAGCAGCTAAACTCAAGCTAGTTAGTAACCCCATGCCAGTCTGCCCTTCCCTGCACATAGGAAGCTACTGAATCTGCATCACTTACAACTCAAATGGCAACATCCCCCTCTGTACAACAGGCCTAACCTTTTGCCTATCCAGTAGTGGAAGGAGGCAGTTTAGCTTGTCATTTAGATGACATCTAGTGGAAGCACTGGGTGTTTCATCCCTAGAGCATGAGTCCAGGGAGCAAGCATTTCTATTGTGCAGAGGCACACACCACTAGATGTGTGCTCAAGCATAACACCTGCAGTGGCAACATTCAGCAAAGACTGAGGAGCCCTGAATGGGGGATGCTCTAACATGGAACGGTAAGCTGTCCCACATCCACCCCATGACTACTGCCATCTGGTAATGGTCCATTCTTCTCAACCTCTCAGCACAAGAAATGTAGACAAAGCCAGAAAAAAATGGAGGGACAAAGGCCCAAACATAGGGACAGATTTTAAATACTGCTCCTATTAACTTAGAAAGTTGCCAGAATGACAGATTTTTCATTATATATTTTCTGAAGGATATGAGGTACAAAATTCAAATGTCTGTCATTATTTAGAGACAAATTCTCAACAATTTGCCAGAAAACATCACATTTTATGAGGAACAGACCAAAAGTAAGAGGCAAAAATATGGACATTCTGCGAAAATCTGAACAGTTGAGAGGTATGCTCGGCTCTCACCTTCACACGATGAATGGACCTGATTGGGTGTAGGTAGAAGAGTCCAAGCTAAATCCTATGAATATGCAAAAAAAACAGCCAAACTTTTAAATTAGGTTCACTTTAACATGCACAGTTACATAAGGGCATACCAGAAGATCTCAACTCATCCAGTTAAGAAAACAGCTAGTGCAAATCTACCAAGAACGAAAATCACTTAGAAACATGATCCCTTAATGAATAAATAGAGCATATTTTGTAATGTTATATCTTTAATGCACTTAAAAATACACATTTATCATGACTACTCCAGTTCTTCAGTTCCTTTACTTAATATACAAAATAAGATCAAAACAAGAACTATGAGTCCTTAAAAAGTGAATAAAATAAAATAAAAGGAGAGAAACACAAATTTAAAGGCAAGAGGACAAAATTTAGCAAAGTATGTTTTTTGAAAATCCACTGTTGAGGTAAATTATTACATAAATGCACTATTGTGCTTTACCCCCAGCAGAGCCATAAACTGGTACTTCAGGCTGGCTGCCATCCTTAACAATAACTGTGCATTTCTCAATGCCAAATGTTCAACTACACTGCGAGTAAAAGTGATGAGCAAACAGCATGAGGCAAAGCACAGCTGGAAAGCAAAAATAAAAATCTGCATTCTCAAAGTTTTGCTGTATAAAGTCATATTTGGTTTGGGAATTGGTGATGCCTATAAAAAAAAAACAGCTGTGAAGTAATATATACTACACTGACAAGGTTCTGTAATGAAACAGATAAACTGAAATGCTGGGTCAGTTCAGTATTACTAACATTATAAAGATTTTGATGGCTTTGAATACTTATTTAGTACTAGTTAGATGTTATTGATTGATCAAATGGTTTTAGTGATGTTAAGCGTGTTCTTTTTCTCTCGCACGTTACTGTGTAAAATCATTACCCTTTTATGGATAATGACGTGATACAGGTCTCAATGGACAATGCTAATGTTGTTGTTGTGCTATAAATAAAGAAATTACGAAAACTGTACTCTGACACCACTAATGTTCAAAAGGTTTGTCATAATATTGTGTTTGCAAAGATTTATCCATCATTTAAAAAAATATTTTCCCCACAATGTATTTGACAAACATAAGCAGTGAATATTCTTATATCTGTTAACAAGAAAAGTTGACAAAGCTAATCTGGAATGGCTTTTGGAATAGAAAAATTGACGGACTTTAAAAGGTAACCAAAATAAAATGGCTTAGAGTAAAAACTTAATTCTTTAAATACAACCGGTAAGCACTTTCATTCACAAGGAACTTCATCAGACCTCTTTACTCTAAGCCATTTTATTTTGTTTTTTATAGTTACAGTACAGTATTCTTTTGCCATTGAGGATTAGGACTTTAAAAGGTGACAGCTATTATGTATGGAGACTTGTAATAAAATAAATTATAACAATTTACTAATGTGAGATGACTAGGACCCCCCCCCCCCCCACAGCACTCTCTCTCTCATGGACACACACATTCTAATTCGGGTGTGGACAATTTCAAACAGCATGAGTCCACTTTACTGACGGAGACACAGGAATGCACAGCTTTTTAATATTATACTGCAAAAACATTTTTGGAATATTTGTTTTCATAACTGTCTAGAATTCCAACACAGAATATAAAGCAAACATGAGGCCAATAAGTGAAGGTTGTACAGTTACTCTTGTGCATAATTCAGTATACAAATAAGGCTATGAGCTGCTAATGAACCATTCCTTAGCGCCAGAGGTTCATTTCCTATATTAGTCAACTGAATATCCTTGAGCAAGTCACTTAAGCAGACATGCTTTGAAGCAATCGGGGACTTTGGGCCATGCTCCTCAGCGGTTTCTTGCAATGCATGCCTAATAACTACCTATGGACTCTAATTGTACTTCCTTTTTGTCTCATCACATTTCCAAGTGGCCTTCTTGCACTTTTACTTTCCACTAATATGGGGCATTTAATGCTGCTTCCAAAGTAGAAATGAGTCTTCCTAATTCCTTATTTTACTTACTGTACACATTGCATTAACAATTCAGAAGAGAATATATTTTTACTACAGTTACGTGAACAGAAAACAGAGCTGTGTTTATGTGCACATCTGCATGAATGTGTATAAAGGTGTCTGCAAAGCACATCTTTACGACTATATATAAACAGAAAGTGGCATTTCACTTTGAAGTGCAAAAGCCCAGCACCACAATTCCGCACTCAGACTGAGGTTCCATGTCACTTACAGCTGCTCAAACAATATTTTGGATCCAACATGAGTGTTACAGTAGGTGGGCAGAAACTACAGTCAAAAGTAAGATGCAGGTGAACCACTAAAACTAAAGCAATATACTGGCTAAGAAAGTGAATATAAAATGGACTCACTGCTTAATAGGAGAGGATTACACAGAAAATGCATAAATATAAAACTCAACCTCCACTTAGATGTAAGCAGACTCTGTTTCTTGGTGACTCTACAAGCAGAACCTGATGTACCTGCCATGCGAATGTCAAAAGCAGATTTCAGGTGTGTCTAATTCTGGTGAGGTGGCTTCTTACTACACTTGGTGAGGTTTTCTCACACAGGACCAAAATACAGCACCGTGGGTCAGCTGCAAGGATAACCATGATTATACAATAGCTGTCGTTCCCCATTGGGGGTAAAGGAATAAAAGGATTCAACAGCATCTTGATCTCCTTATAAATAAACGTAGCAGCACAGTGTGGTAAACATACATTGCACACAGAAAAGCTCCCGTTGATTGAAATAATGTTAGAAATGCAATGATGTGCATGTGCAGAGACATGAAAGCGATGTTTCTCAAGGAAACCAAAATACTGGATGATAACTTTTACATACGAGAATCTAGAGCTCCATAAACTTCTTGTGAGAGCAGCTGCCGTTAATGTGATACTAAAGGATGATGAATCTGATAATGACTATAAGTCATCCTTCGGTCATAAGGAAGGACAGTACTTTATGCAATATCCTCCCTGCAACACCACAGGACTTGTATATACAGCTGAATGTTCAAACTGCCCTTCTTTTAAGGCTGGGAAGACATAAATGGCATTAAACAGAAGGATGTACACGCACCACTATGAGATGCTTAATGGTAATTAAAAAACACACTTTGTATTTCTTTTACTTGTTGTAAAGGATTTAACGTGTTTTAGTTTGGTATCTTAGAAAAAAAGTCTCATTCAGCCCAAGGTGAGGTGGGGGTATCATGACAGCCTGAAATAGAATACAAAGAATTAATGTGGCAGCTCAAACTTAATGCCAGCATCCCCCTGGACTGATTGAATGAATTTCAATTAATTCAGCAATTAAGTTAAGAGCTTCCAAGTTATAGCTATAGATTACAAAAACACTCAATATTACACAGAAATTAATAACTTTTACATAGCTATTTTAAACACTTTTAAACATCTTAAATATTTTCTAACAACAAATCCTGGGGTGTTAACCTGTTAATTTGTAATGTATATTTTATAACAGATCTCTAATCTGGGCAATTTATGGAATTCATGGCAAGTTTAAAATTAGGGGAATGTATGAATTTATTTTCTAACGTTTTTAATAAGGTCATTTGATTTTGTTAAGCTTAATATAAGGTTTATATATTGTTATAATATAATTTTTGAACTGTTTATCTAATGAACGATAATTTGCAACGCACGTGATCCGGGTGAATTATATACAAATAAAGTAGGTTACGCAACTGATTATGTTCTGAAGAAGTCCTTATTGTAGATAGGATGAAAGACTGTGTGTTGTATGTTTTTTTTTTATGTAACTTGGTACTAAAAGTCTGTTTGGTTTGGAGTATCGAACTGAAGCCCCTGGATTCCATTGTAATCCACCCTGTTATAGAATACAGCTTGAGATGTACATACATGGGAGCATTAAATGAAAATATTACAAAACAGGGCAAATTTGCAAAACAAAACAACTGGTACGCAATAAATTATATGAGCGAGCTGCAGATCATGTCATTATTAGGTAACTGAAGTCTATTCCAGGCTCCATGCCTATGAATATAATTCAATTAAATTAGGTCTGTTTGCACGTTTTATTAGAACGTGAGCTGAAATGTAATTCTTTAACAAAATCTTAAGCCTCTGATAGAACAGACAGGATAAAAAATGTGTAAAGAAACTGATTTAGCCTTTGGAAAGTGCAACAAACTCAAGATCACAGAGAATATTGCCTTCTGTCATAGTTTACATATAAAACACAGGCTAGCTAAAGCAGACTCTTTCAGATATTTATAAATATATTTATATAAATGATCTAAACCTCAGCAGAAAGGAAGTCCAAAGCTTCTTTTGATAGAAATTCAAACACCAATCAAGACTATGAAGCTGCAACACACATACAATTAGCAGCTACAATACACTACATGAGACCATTACTCTACTATTCTTCACAAAATGGGAACAAAATACACAGGCTAACCATGAAGTGATAGCCTAAAAAATGCAGTTTGGTATGGAAATGAATGTCGGTGCTGCATTACTAAGAAAACACACACACACACACACACACACACACACACACACACACACACACACACACACACACACACACACACACACACTAGTGCCAAGGAAGATTAAACAACTAAATATAACTCTAAAAGGTACACCATGGACCTCATTGTCACACATTACTTAACATATGTGTAAAAAGCACACTGTCGACCTTACTGTCACATACTACTAAATATATTTCTGAAAAGCCTACAGTGGATCTCATTGTCACATATTACTGAATACAGCTGCAAAAAGCACACTGTCGACCTTACTGGCACATACTATTAAATTCATCTGTAAAAAACACACCGTGGACCTCACTGTCACATATTACTGAATATATCTGTAAAAAGCATACCGTGGACCTCAGTGTCACATATTACTGAATATATCTGTAAAAAGCACACTGTCAACCTTACTATCACATATTACTGAATATATCTCTAAAAAACACACTGTGGACCTCACTGTCACATATTACCGAATATATCTGTAAAAAGCAGACTGTTGACCTTACTTGTCACATATTACTAAATACGTCTCTAAAAAGCACACCATGGACCTCACATATTACTGCATATATCTGTAAAAAGCACACTTTTGACTTTACTGTCACATACTACTAAATATATCTGTACAAAGCACAGCGGGGACCTCACTGTTAAAACATTACTGAATATATATTCTAAAAAGTACACTGTGGACCTCATTGTAACATACTACTGAATCCATCCGTAAAAAGCACACTGTAGACCTCACTGTCACATACTGCTGAATCCATCCATAACTCCTTTTTTCATTTTTAAACATGAGGTACTAGTGTCTCTTCAACAGTGACAATTATCCAGAGTCAAAAAGTATACAGTGGACATCACTGTCACATACTACTGAATATATTTCTAAAAAGCACACTATAGACCTCATTGTCCCCTATTACTGAATATATCTGCAAAAAGTACAGAGTAGACCTCACTGTCGCATACTACTCGATACATCTGTAAAAAGCACTTGGACATTACTATCAAATATCATCAGATTCATGTTGAGTACCTTTTGTACACTTGTTGCAGGCTTAAACAAAGTAACATAATGTGGTACTCACATCTAGAGAAGTCAAGGACAAATGAAACAGTGTTTCATAAAACTTTCATAACAAGTACCACTGATCTAAGGGCCACATACTCTAAACGCCCTGTGTTCATGGTTAAAACATTACAAGTTATATGCGAGGAGAGAAAAATGCTTTCATCATTCTTGTATTCCAGAGCTATGAATGGGAACTTTAATGTAATGTTATGGATATCACCAAGGGATAGTGACTAGATCTAGGGATATTATTGTCCCCCCTTTACTCAGTCCTCATTCGGCCAGTCATCAAGTATAATGTCCCCTTTGGCATGTACCTGTCCAGACAACTGGAATGCCCACAGAGATACTGTACAAAAAGGATACAAGGCCTAAACAACTTGTCCTACGTGGACTGACTCAAAGCTCTATAACTATAGTCAGTATCCCACAAACTGCTAAGAGATGACCTATGACTGGCATACAAGGCATCCTCTGACCCACTGCTCATGGATTTACTGCACATCATCAAGTCAAAAGGCATAAAAAAATACTTGATCTAGGAACCTAAACCTCTTCCGCAACATAAATAGAATGTTTTGGAGGGAGCAGGTATATTTCTCAGAGGATACCACTGCTGAGGAATAAACTCCCTGTCCACATAAAACAAAGTTCATCCCTGTCCATATTTAAGTGCAACTTAGATCTATGGATCAAAACAGTATGACCAATGGAGAGACTCAGCTCCTCAGCATTTTATCCCATGCATGGGTCCCTTCAAATTATCTATGGTATTTAGTCATTATCACTAGAGGTAATATGCAATTACTGACCATGGAATGGATAAGGCCAGTCTAACACCAAATGGGATATGTTAATTCAAGTACCAAATGGGAAACTGTCTAGCAGTCAGATAGCCTAGTGTTTACCTATGAACCCATATAATTTATAAAAACAGTTTCTCCACCCATCCACCCCCTCCAAAAAAAAAAAATCAGCTGTCAGACTTCAGATACCTTCTAAATGTGTTGGCAATAATCTGACTTTTCAGAGTGATATCTAATTTCCCATGTTCTTTTCTTTTTTGACTTACTCATAGTCTAAAACAATAATTCACACAGAAGGAAATTTTCTTCTGCAACAGAACTAGTTCACTCATCTTTTATACAACCTAAAGATATAGTTATCTAATTCATTATTTAACTGGCTAAAAGAAGAAAAAAAGGTTTTTGCCCATATTGTATCATATTTCAATAATGTCTAAAACAAGTGCTGTGATATGGGACAAACAAACTGACCAAACTCTATTTTATAAAATCAACAAAACAAGCATGGATCTAGAAAAACTCCACAGATTAGAATCAAAGTGGTTTTGCAGTCAGGGGTTGTACCACCTGCTTCCACCATTTTGGGAGATTTGCTCCGCCCCTTTTACGTGAATACAGCAGCACTAACACTGAGGAAAGGTAGGACATTTGATGATTTATCCCTTTCGGTGAGTGAAGTTACACAAACTGTTTTACTTTCAGCTAGTGCACCTTAAAGCCTTAAAACACCTGTGTATTCTTTACACTACTAAAAATGCATGCAAGTTTGCATTTCTGGGTCTGATTCATAGTACTTAAGTTACTAACCTGCAAATCAATTTATTTTTCGGGTATCTATTTTTCATTTTTTTTACAACCAACTGTCTTTTGTACACCAAAAACATTTTGTATTGCTCCCAGTTTGTTTTACTTGACATTTTGACTTATCATCATTAACATTCTTTTAGTATATACTATTTGACTAAATGAAGGAGATTAAACCGCATTTACAGTTACACTCTTTTAATTTTAGCTTTTATAGATACATACCAAACAAGCCATCTCTTCTACATTCCTGGCGAGGCTTGGCATAATGCAATAATAAGTACAGTTCTGTACAGAAAGGAACAATATAAATCAATTGCCATCAGACAACTAAGAAGGTGGGCAAATGTACTCTCTTTGTGTGAACTGACTTCCTTAAGTCCAAGATAAGGCAATTCAGATTACATTCAATACCTGTGTAATTTCTTATAATTATACTGACTCACATTAATGGAAAATTAGGCATAATTCAAGGTTTAAACAAGTGCAAAATAATTATGTATGAATAATTAATCAATACAAATGAAAAATGACATACAAGCCTTATTTATAAAAGCTGTTCAACCTCTAAAACACATTTGCCTTTATAGTCCCTAGTCTTTCTAAACAATATACAAATCGTGGAAAAATTTATATATATATATATATATATATATATATATATATATATATATATAAATCAATCTTTTGGCCACCAATTACATAATCCCACGTCATCCTCCTGAAACTTCCTCTCTCTCTCTTTTAATATTTTTCACCATTTCCAAATCATTTTCAAAAAACATGCTGTTGGAATCATTTCAGTGCCAAGGCAATTTACAGCAGGATGTATGCTTTCAAACACTAGTTGGCATTTTAACATTGCACACTTAATATCTATCCACGTGTGCAATGGTACAGAACTGATATCTACAGTTTTTCAACTGTTTACATTATGGCAGTACTTCAGAATGGTGTTTGTTACAATGCAAGTGCAACATACCCTGAAGATTTCAGACTTGTTTAAATAATGTGAGCATTAAGTTATGGGTGAAACTCTTAAAAGCAAGTCAATAATGCACAGTTTTTACTTATTGTTTCTTCATGCATTATATTTCTCCTATCGGAGCCCTTTCACAAGTCACGGGTATCACAAAAAGGAATCAAATGCTTCACTTAATAAAGAAGTTTTACAGGCTGAATAAAGAAGTTTTACAGCCTGTGAAAAATATAATACTTTCACATACACCTTCCACACTAGCAGCTGGATAAATAGAATGCCCTATAAATTTTGCAATTTGGTCAGGGTTTGTATACATATATACACGTTTAACTGAAACATATAAATCTAAAAGTACTGTATACATTAGCACATTCACAGAACAACAGTTAACCAGACACCAGTACCGAGTCAAAAATGAATAGGATGTACAGCCTACTTAAAGGGTATAATGTGGATTTTCAAGCAAACCACCCTATTACTTAAAGAGTTTTAATGTCACAGTGCCATTAGATCCACTTCTGAAACAAATGTGTGCAACTTTTAATGACTGCACTGTAGCTTTTGAATATCTGGCACATTTGAAACTGAAATGTTTTGAACATGAATCAGTATTTAACTAACTGTACAAAATATAACTACTATAAAATGAACTGGACTCATTACCCTTTTAGTTTCGACTTTAAATTCAAAGAAATGTATAGGACTTTTTGATACATTGTAGTCTTTAAATATGAAGACCATTTCTGAGCAAATCTAGCTGGTGCATTTAAGTAAATAATTAAGTTACTCATTCTTTCAAAACTAAAGGAGAAGTGTTGTGAGAACCTTCGTGGAGTCTGCACAGTCATTGGCGTACCATCACCCATTTCATTCAAACTCCATGCACAGTCACAAAGTATGTGGCTCATCAGTGCACTTTATGCAGATATGTTTAGCTGCTCTTTTTCTTAACTGAGAAGGGCGTACAACACCTTAACCACACCTGCCTTACGGAACATGTATTCAATGTTCCCTAACACTAGTCTAAATACTTTTCCCTGTTTTGGCAGTTGGTGCTGAGGGTTAAGGCTATGAGCTGAAGTACCTGTGGTACAGAGTTTGATTCTCTTAGCCTTCATTTGCCCACTGTGTGACTTTCAGCAAGTCACTTAACCAGACAATGCTTAGGGGTATCTGGGAATTTGGTTAGGGCTCCTCAATGGTTTCCTGGACATCAAGCTTAGTAATTAACTACAGAAGTGAATGTAGCTATGTGTATCAACCCTTAATGATGTCCACCTTACAGGGCATGTACTTACTACATCTCAGTACTGGTCTAGACACTTTCTCTTGCAGTACTGACAAGTAGTACAGTTGTACTACCCTTAGCCATACCTTACAGGGTGATATTTTAATGCTCCCCAGTACTGGCCTACATGTGTTTCCTGGACCACTAATCATTTATGCAGAAGTGGGCAAAGTACCTTAAGTACATCGGCCTTGCAGAGCAGGTCTTCAGCATGTGCCACCACTGGTCACTCCTTCCCATTGCACAGCTTATGTTTGAAGGTATTGCATCCATGCCCAGGGATGTAATCATTCTACTGTAATCAGCTGTCATCAGGCCAATCATTTGATATTATGCCCCATTTGGTACATACCTGTCCAGATAGTTAACAGAACTGGACTGACCACAATGCTTTCTCACTAAAAATAATTAAGAGCCTGAATCACAAGAACTAATCAGACCATCTCAAAGCCTTGTCCCTCTTCATGGTAACATACAGGCTACTAAGAAGTAACCTCTGCCTTGCATATAGACCAGAGGCAAACCTTATCCTGTCAGACCTATAAAACATTCACAAGTCCAATAGAACCATGAACACCTACCTAAAGGATCTGTCTCTTTTGCCACATAAATAGAACATGTTGGATGGATAGGTATGTATCACAGAGAATACCTCTTCTATGGAACCATATTCCACTCCACATAAAACAAACTACTACTTTTACTCTATTCAAATGTAATTCTGATGAATGGAATGAAAAATGGCAAACTCATTCCCAGTTTGGCACTCATGTCCCTTATGGAAAGCAGCAACAACTAAATGTCCAACATATCCTTGTTCTCTCCGTCTCTGGGTTATTCATATTTGAAATATAAGGGCTAAAAACTACCATGCTAAGGAAAGGTCAGCCTTCTTAAGATCCTCACGGATCAACAGCCTAATAAGTACCTATGAACCTGTGGTCTAGATCCTTTTCCCTATAAAAGCAATCAATGATGCCACACTGAGAACCATTCCTCGACTACATCAGCTTTGTAGAGCAAGTCTTCAGCATATCCCAGCACTGGTATAGATGCTTTTTCCAATACTAACACCAATTAAAGCCACATTTCAACTACACCAGTGTTATAGGGCAAGTATTCAACATACCCCAGTGCTGGCCTAGATATCCTCCTTGTACTACAAACTATTTCTCCCATTCACCCCCTTTAATTTCTAGGTGGCCTCCACTACAGGAAGTATCATGCCTTTATCTCTCCAGTTCCCAACTCTTTGCTGGATCATCCCTAACTTCATTGCTTTTTTTTTACATATGAACAACTATTTAATAGCATCTCCCCCACCTAACTCTTTAGACCTCTCATAAGATAATTACTTTCCCAATCATCTTTTTGTTTTCTCAGGTGTATTTATAAACACTTGCACAGGTGTTGTTGTTTCCTTGACCACAGACACATAGGTTCATATTATCAGAAATTAGTAGTAAGCTAACTGCCCTTGTGGGCCATTTTAAGCCTAGAAAATTTCCCCATGTGAGAATCAAACCTTGCACCTTGAGTCTGTAAGGTAAACACTTTAACCATTATGCCAACCTCCCACCCAAAATATTTTCTGGTAGCTTAGGGTTTTTTAAGCCAGTGATCTTCTTAAGATATGTCTACAAAAGTACAGTTTTGTACCTACCATAAATGTAGATGTTCGAGTGCTAATACAGCTGCAGTAATCACAGATGGGTTTTCTGCCGTCAGGCGGTCCCTCGGTCGGCCGAATTCCAAAGTCTTGGTCCGGCGTCGGTTGTCGTCGCTTACTCTTCTGACGTCAGAGAGGCCAGAGTATATAAGACACAGCCGACACCATGTTCTTCAGTCTTTCTTTCCCCAGATGTCAGGTGCCCCCAGAAGGAAGGCAATACATAAATAATGCTTATATACATATATCTAAGCAATGCAGTATAATCCAAAATCAGTGGATGCAAGCAAATAAAACATAGCAGGATAACCCAGTCAGGTAGTATGAAGAGGTTGTTAGGCCCCATGCCTTTACCAAGTGGGGAAGGAGGGAGGGAAACCTGTACTGCAGCTGTATTAGCACGCGAACATCTACATTTATGGTAGGTACAAAACTGTACTATGTTCATCGTGCATACAGCTGCAGTAATCATAGATGGGTAGAATCCCAAAGCTATGCGGGTGGTAGGTGCTAGGAGGAACTGGGTTGAGCCAGAATGCCCGCAAAATAGCAGTGGCAAAGCCTGCTCTTGTTCTGGAATATAAAGGCAGGTGGTAGTGTTTTGTGAAGGTATGTACAGAACTCCAAGTGGCTGCCTCCAAAATATCTTTGGTAGGAACTCCTCTGAGGAAGGCTGTAGAGGTAGCTGTGGCCCTGGTGGAGTGTGATCTGATACCTGTAGGAACAGATTTCCCATGATAGGAATAACAAAACCGTATGCAGTGGCCAATCCACTTGGAAATAGTCTGTTTTGTAACTGGTTTCCCTTGAGCCCCTACAGCATAGGACACAAAAAGTTGTTCTGATTTCCTGAAGGGCTTTGTTCTGTCCAAATAATAACGTAGCTGCCTATGGATGACTAAAGAGTGTAGCAGCCTTTCCCCTTTGTTTTGAGGGTTGGGGTAAAAGGTAGGTAGGTGTATGGCTTGATTTAAGGCTACCCTGGATACCACTTTTGGCATAAATGATGGGTTGGTACGAAGGGAAACCCTGTCCTGATGGAAAATGAGGAAGGGCTGCACCGCCATGAGGTCCTGTAGTTCAGAAACCCTACGAGCTGAAGTGATGGCCAGAAGGAAAGCTGTTTTCCAGGACAAATATTGCAAATCTGTTGAGGCAGCTGGTTCAAAAGGAGGCAATGTTAATTTTTCTAGTATGTAATTAAGATCCCAGGCTGGTATTGGTTGCTTCCTTGGAGGTCTTATATTCTTAGCCCCTCTGAGGAACTGTCGTAAGAGTGGGTGAGAAAATAAAGGAGGATCCGTGTTGAATTCTGCAGAAATGGCTGCGGCATGGATTTTTATGGAGGAAAATGAAAGTCCACTGTTCAGCAGCTCAGCTAGATACTGTAATACCTGAGGCAAGTTCAGTTTTCTAGGGTCCTGGCCTCTTTTCTCATTCCAAGAGCAAAACCGCTTCCATTTTGCGGAGTAAGCTTTCCTAGTAGATGGCCTTCTGGCCTCCAAAATGACATCCTGCACCTCCTTGGAGAGTAGGGTCTGTTGTGGTGTTAAGGAATTTTCCATGCAGCGAGATTGAGTGTTTTCAGCTGACTGTGAAGAGTTTTGTAGCTGTGCTGAGTCAGCAGAAGAGGCATTAGAGGCAAGGACCAGGGAGGAGTATGTGTTAGGCTCCTCAGGAGTGGGTACCAGTGTTGCTTTGGCCAATCTGGAGCAATCAGTATCATCTTCGGTTTGTCTGTTCTTGCTTTCAATAGCACCTTGGGCAGAAGAGGCAGAGGTGGAAATGCGTAAACTGTCCATGCTGTCCAATTGAATGAAAGGGCGTCCACTCTCCAGGCCTTTGGATGAAAGGTCCTCGAACAAAACTTTTCCAATTGATGATTCCTGTGGGAGGCAAAAAGATCTATGTCTGGCCTCCCCCACGCTTGGATTATTTCTGTAAACACCTGAGGATGCAACTTCCATTCGTGTGGGTCTGTCATATTTCTGCTTAGATTGTCTGCCAGTGTGTTTTCCAATCCTGGCAAGTACTGTGCTTGAAGTTCGATTTGTCTTTCCAAGGCCAAGTTCCAAAGAGTCATGGCTAGTCTGCACAAGGGGTATGAATGTGTTCCTCCTTGTTTGTTTATGTACCACATTACTGTGGTGTTGTCTGTTCTTATCAGTAATTGTCCTGGATGCAGGAAGTCCTTGAAAGCTGTAATTGCATTTATTACTGCCAGAATTTCTTTTTGATTGATGTGAAGGCGCTTTTCCTTTTGGGACCATCTGCCCTGAATGCACCTGTCCTTCATGTGCGCCCCCCAGGCGTAATCTGAGGCGTCTGTGGTTATGACTTGCTTTGCTTGAGGCTTGCAGAATGGGAAGCCTGTGTTTGCTTGACATGCTTGGGCCCACCATAGAAATTCCTTTTGCAAACATGGAATTATTGGTATTATTGTTTCCAAACTGTGACTGTGTTGAGACCATAGATTTTTTAGGTACCATTGAAGTTTCCTCATATGCAGCTTTGCACATGGGATTAGAAGAATGCAAGATGCCATGAATCCCAGAGCCTGCAGGATTTTCCTTGCAGTAAGCCTGGTACTTTTTGCTAGTATTTTGAAGTACTGAGATAGTTGCCCCTGTTTTTCTGGTGTAAGATAGGCCATCTGTGTGTTTGTGTCCAAGTTGGCACCCAGGAAGGTTATTTTCTGAGCTGGTGTTAGCCTTGATTTCTCTTTGTTGATTGTATATCCCAGAGAAAGCAGCAACCGTGTCACATATGCCAGATGTTCCAGAAGTATGTGCTTGCTGTCTGCTTGGATCAGGCAGTTGTCCAGATAAGGGTAAATTTGTATCCGTTGAAGTCTGCAGTAGGCAATCACTGATGCCAGGCACTTTGTGAATACTCTGGGCGCAGTAGATAAGCCAAAGGGCAATGCAGAGAATTGATAGTGGATTGAACCTGCAAGAAATGTGAGGTATCTTCTGCAGCTTTGTCTGATTGGGACATGCAGGTATGCCTCCTTGAGGTCCAATGTTACCAGCCAGAACTCCTTGCCCAGCATGGGAAGAAGCTATGTGAGCATCTTGAATTTTGGTACGAGTAGAAATGTGTTTAGGATGGATAAGTCCAAAATGGGTCTCCAGTCGGTTCCTTTCCTTGGTACCAGAAAAAGTCTTGAATAAAAACCTTGACCTTGTTGGTGCGTAGGTACCTCTTGAATAGCTCTCATGCTTATGAGCTTTGAAATTTGCAGTTGTGCCTCTGCCCTTTGATTTTGTGGCAGGTTTGGCATGCCTCTCATTTTTGGAAGAGTGTGAAATTGAAATTTGTAGCCTCTGTTTATAATGTCCAGTATCCATTTGTCTGTTGTGACAATATGCCAATTGCTTGCAAATAATGCTAGTTTCCCTCCCAAAGGTGCTGCCAGCTGAGACATGCTTGGCATGGAAATGAGGGAGTCATTGGGTTTGCTTCCTGTATTGTTGTGCACTGTCTTCGCCACCTCTTGGTGCTGGAGTTGGCCATTGTCTGCCTCTATATGATCCTTGTGATTGCCCTCTGCCTCTTGTGCGTCTGTATTTACCTCTTTGGGGCTTGTCAGTGGCTGGAAAGGACCAGTTTTTTGAAGGCCAATTTCTGCTAAAACGTGGTGGTTGGACCTGTAAGAAAGCTTTGACAGTTTGCATAGATTTGGCTTTTTCTTCCATTTTCCGTAGTATCTCCTCAGCATTAGTACCAAATAGTACATCCTTTTGTAAAGGAGCATCTAGAAGTTTAGCTTTCACATGATCAGGCAAATTTTGTTCCCTAAGCCAGGCATGCCTGCGAATGACTGATCCTGTAGCGGCCGCTCTACTGGAGGCCTCTAGGGCATCATAACCACATTGTAAGGTGTGTTTACCCACTTGTTCTGCATTATGCATCATATCCTGTAACTCCTTTAAATCTGGTTGTTCAGACTGAGACATCTTGTTTCTTAATTGTGATAACAGAAACTGTTGATATTTAATCATATGAAACTGACAGTTTAAGGCCCTCATGGCTAGGGTGGCCGAGGTATATACCTTTTTACCCCACCTTTCTAAAGATCTGGATTCCCTTTCTGCAGGAAGCGGATTCTTGGCAGTGGAGGCCTTCAATCCCTTGGGGCCTTGTGAAATGGTTTCAGGGTCAGCACTATGACTTTTGAAGAGAAATTGGTGAGAGCTGGGTACTCTGTAATACCTATCAGGCTTGACTGGTGCAGGAGGCAGAGAATCAGGGTTAAGACAAGCCTCCGAATAGACATCATCCAGTATGTCCAAAACAGGGGGTATAACCAGAGGTCTGTGTTGAGGTAACCAAAGAAATTCCCTAAGTCTTTTCTTGGAATCTGAAAAGTCTTGGCCTTCCCAATGGAAGTGTTGCCTCAAGGTGTGCAAGGTTTCCCCAAAGGAAAAATCCTCAGGAGGGGATACAGAAGGAATAGACTGTTCTGCATCCGAATCCTCAAAAGGAGAGTAAGAGTGTTCCTCTGCATCAGAATGTTCTGATAAAATGGATCCCTGATCAGAAGAGGGAGAATCTTCCTCCACTCTGGGTCTCTTGTCAGGAGGGGGTTGAGAACCTCTGATAAGAGTAATTAAATCCTCAGCCATTTTAAGCATCTGTTTTTTAGGCATGGGTCCTGTAGATGGGCCCTGTGCAACAGGCCTCGTGGGATGCCTGGCTGCTTTGGATTTAGTGAAGGCCTTAATTGAAAAAGAAGATGAGGGCCTAAATACACCATGGGTGGAGGTGGACCTGTCGACATTAGCAGGGGCTTCGGTTGTAGTCTGGGAAAGGGCCGAGGACCCAGCGGTCTCGGGTACAGAGGACACCGCCAAAGGAGTGTCGTCGGTAGTCAGGGACTGCAAAGGCGTCTCGCTGAGAACCAGGCCACGTGTAGCCTGTGTTGGCGTGGTGTCGGCAGGGACCGCGGGCCTCGCGTGTCGGTCCTTTTCCTTGCGTTTCTTGGACAAAACGGTAGTCGGAGTGTCCGACGACATTTTATAAGCAA
Organism: Protopterus annectens; assembly: GCF_019279795.1. NCBI lineage: Eukaryota > Metazoa > Chordata > Ceratodontiformes > Protopteridae > Protopterus > Protopterus annectens. Next base: position 179,655,030 of record NC_056745.1, on the reverse strand, counting down.
AAGCTTTACCAAAGTAGTGTTGGGCGAACTCCGCCCAACGCTTAATAGTGCGTTTATTGAAAGTAGCGCAAAAGCGACAGCCCGCGACGTCGTGGTCTGGGCCCAAACAAGGTATGCAGAGGGAATGGAAATCCTTATGCGGTATTTGCTTCCCACAAGAAATACAATTATTAACTTTTTCTGACATCGGTCTGAGGCAAGAAAGGTTTCCCCAACGGGGTACTTAGCTTTAATGAAGACTTCGGTTTCCAATTTTTTCTTAATTCAGGAGCTGGCCGACCGGCACTTGCGAACTGCTTCTGCTTCGGGCACCGCGTGGCAAAAAAGACCGAAGAACATGGCGTCGGCTGTGTCTTATATACTCTGGCCTCTCTGACGTCAGAAGAGTAAGCGACGACAACCGACGCTGGACCAAGACTTTGGAATTCGGCCGACCGAGGGACCGCCTGACGGCAGAAAACCCATCTGTGATTACTGCAGCTGTATGCACAATGAACATCGTACATTCCAGTGGGAACTTTGTATTTAATTACTGGCCTAACATATCAACACAGACAGACAACGATATCTTTTTTTTTTTTTTAACACCTTTATTGAATTATCACTTGTGACATAGGCAAATAGGTCTGGTTGATTTTGCTTTGGCAATTAGCTGTGCTAAGTCGAATAACTTTCTGACTATTGTCATTACAGGATGATAAAATGAGAGGGAGTTATCAACATAAGTTACAAGGTCATTAACTACATTCTCATTTTAGAGTTGTGTGTTCTCTATTTTATATGATGAGGAGGACTCATTTACCAAATGTGACAATACTGTACGCTTTAGCATTTAATCTGAGCCTATTTCTATTACTTGAGATAATTATGAGTGTAAGTTCTTTCTTGAAGGGCCTTGGCGAAAGATGAGGACTTAATAACTCATTCATCTTTAAATTTGATAAGTTAGAGGTCTTGGATCATGGTCTAGAGACAAGAAAAGTAAATCCCAAACAAAAGAGGTCCCAGCACTGAGTTCTGTGGGGCACCGACTTCACACTCTGATGAGTCACCTGCTACCCGCACCATGTTGGTTCGCTCTTTTAGTCACTTTGCTACACTTCTTACTACATAGGGATCTATTTGCAATGTATTAAGCCTACTAACTATGCTAGCATGGGGGATGATGCCAAACACCTTGACCAGGTCAAGGTACACTGTGTGGCCAGTATGACCACTGGCACAGTCCTGTGTTATCATTATGAAAAGGTTGTCCAGTTTCATTAAACAAGATCTACGCTTGTTAAAACTAAAATAATGTGGGCCTACCCTGAAGATATTTTTCATATCATAGTTTATTAGGCCCATTATAATGCTCCATAGCTTTGAAAATAAGACTTGTAAGGCTGGTGAGCCTACAATTCCTGGGATCAGTGGTGGGGCCATGCTTGTGGAGTGGCATCACTATTGCTGTGCACCAAACTCATGGACAAAGCCAATGGTTGAACGCAGGTTAAGTAGTTTAAGGAGTGGTTCTGCCAGGGCTTTAGTACTGTTTATTAAACAGCTAGGTATATTGTCAGACACCAAGGAAGAAGTATTTTTAATCTTGGGAGAACACCTACAGCAGGCTGTCTTTGGAGTACCTTCACTGCATTTTTTTTAGTTGGGAAGGGGTTCTAAGACTGAGGGATATGTGAGTTTTGAATTGTCATTTCTGAGGTAAAATTTGCATTGAATACTTTTACCTTACATAGTGGAAATGTCTATTTAGAATAGGTGGTGACATTATGACTAAGTTCAGAACATTGTTGGGTGTTATTTCTGAGTTTTTTAGCATAGCTAAAAAAGTACTTGAAATTGCCCTTAGCTTCAGATGCTAACCTAGATATATAGACTGCTTTCGTAAACTTAATAGTACCTTCAATTTTCTGATGTTATCCTTGGTAGAATGGTCATCTGACTTCTTTAACTGTATGTACATTTCATTTATGACGGTGGACCACCAGGGTGGTTTGTTTTTAAATATTCCATTATACTGAGGTCTGGTTGGGACTGCAAATTCTATACATTTATCTAAGTGGACATAGAATTCCTTTATGAAGCTACCCGTCATAGCAACATCTGAGTAGATGCTACTATAAATGTATTTTGAAGCTTCATCACAGTACCTGATAAGATTAGTAAGTTTGAAATCCTTGAATTCTGAGATATTGGTTTCAGTGAGTTTAGAGATTTGGAAGATGAAGGTAAACAGTTTATGATCTGACTTAAACGGCAAAAGAGATACCAGGAAAACAGTACATGAAGAAGCCATAATCATAAGGACCAGGTTAAGAATATTATGTCCTCTAGTGAATTTGATAACAATCTGATCCACAGAGTTTTTGCTAACTAAATCAAAGAACTTTTGGACATATCCTACACTGGAGGTACAGGTACTCTAGTTTATTGAGGGGTAAGTCTCCCAAAATAATGGAGTTCTTATTTATAAGGAGTTCATCAAGTACTCTTAAGAGCCTTACATGACTTTTCAGGGCTCATCCGGGATGTCTTTTAACAGGCTATAAACTCACAGTTGGTCCTGTTTAGTGTGATTTGGAGCTCAGTGAGTTCTACTTGTGGGTCTCTGGGAATCTTGTCTAGAGTTGACATGATTTCTAATAAATATGTAAACTTTACTACAGTTCACAGAGGGTTGCCAGCCATCTGGAATTCTTCTGATCTGTCCAGAATTAAGGGGCACTGTCCTGAAAATGGAAACTGCCTTTTCTGGACAGCATATTGTCAGGAAAAAAACAAAACCAGTTGTCTGTTGTCTTATTATGAATATTGCCCATGTTCAATCAAACTAATTCTTATGTTCTTGAATGTTAGAATAAATTCTCAAATCATCAAATACAGCATTCATTATGAATGCCAAGTTGCCATCACAGATCTAAATATTTTACTTCTGTGCAACTTATCTAGTTTTTAAGTTTTAAATCTATGCAATGTATTCAATCATATCATCACTTTATGTATAGTAGTTGTAATAAAAAATGTGACTTGTGGACTGATCAGAGAAACCGCATGAGTCCGAGCTTGTGAAAGCTGAACTGTGTTTAAAAGTCAACTTTCATTTATTGTGTTCTCAGTTTTTTGACTATGTATCCAAAGAAAAGTTGTTGCTGAGAGCTGCAAAAAGATAACAGAATTATTCATTTAAGAAGAAACGTGATTAGAGCATGGAGCAGTGGAACAGTCATAGTTTATGGTATGTATTTGAAGTACATCACAGTACTTCGCTCTAGCATTGTGATCACAGATTATCGTTTCTAAGTTGAAACATAGCAACAATTTTGTCCGACATTTCCATACATTTTCTGTATAGTCGTACATTGATTTGAATATACAGCTATTACAGCAGCTATTATGCTAACAAGGTAAGGTAACCCTTGTTAAATTATTATGCGTGAGAGAATGAGTTAAAAACATATTTGTCAATAAACTGTACAAAACAGCAGCATAGGTACTGTATAAACTCACAGTTGGCTCTGTTTAGTGTGATTTGGAGCTCAGTGAGTTCTACTTGTGGGAATCTGGGGATCTGTCTAAAGTTGACATGATTTCTAATAAAGATGCAAACTTCACTACAGTTCACATAAGGTATTTAGGGTTTTGTGTCCCAAGTTTTTCACCCCCAACATGGACCACGCATTTGTTAGGTGAAAGAGTCTTAAGGTCCCTGGAAATATCAGATACCCTGGCATCTGAAAGACAACTCACTGATACCTTACCTTTTCCCAGTCTAATAAGAGGGGAATCAGTGTGCCTGACTATATGGTCACAGTCACTAAATCATTTATATTTGCACAGCTGCCTGATATACTAGATTTGTGAAAATCTAACTTTTGGTGACCCTTTCTTGAAAGTCTGCTTGAAGGTGATGTGATGCTGGATTTTTGCTGAGACCTCATAAGCCTAGGAGGCGTTGGCAATGACTTTTAAAGCCTCAGCATACGACATTTTAGTTTGGGTTGGTGCAGGGTTTTGTGGTTGTATGTGTTGCTCACAGACCAACTTTTTTTTGTGAAAGTGAGGCTGCCATCCATCAATCACCCCTTTTTCCCATTTTTACACATTAGGGTCGGGGGGTCAGGGTGTCACTTCAACAGTGATAATCATCTCGAGCCAAGGTTTACAGCACCAGGTGGCTAGCCCTCTCATATTTGATAAATATTCCTCTCTCTCACAATCAGAATTTCTTTTGTTGAATAATATTTCATTATCTGTGAGCATATGGCAGGTACTATACAGCCTAAAGATGCCAAGAGCTATGAGGCTGGTAACAGAAGGGATAAAATCAGACTGATCCTCTAGCTTGGTACTGGATTGTCACTAAACTGTCAGGAAGATATTGAGGAAATGGGAACTTATGGTTTTGCAGTTCAAGAACTGGTACTTCCAGTGTATACATACACACACACACACACACACACACACACACACACACACACACACACACACACACACACACACACACACACACACACACAATTTATTTAACCCTTTAGTTGCTTGGTATCCGTTCCAGTACTTTTATCAAGCTGGCCCTTTTTTAGATATGATTTGGTCCATAAACCTGCCATACAAATGTTAAAGGTAACATATCGATATTATATAACTACTGCCATTTAAAATGTGTACTCCTACAAAATAATCTGTTCAAAATGAGGATGACTAAGCAATTAAATCTCACACGAAACCACAATAAATTACTGGTGGGGAAAAAAAACTGTTCAATTTATTCAGAATTATATAGACCTTTTGGATAAAATGACATGTACAAAGTCAAAAGATGCGAGTCAGAATCAATTGCAGTAGACAAGAATCTACACTAAGATATGTATATTCGCTCTCCTACCTCATAGGAGTTGTATCTTAGGCAGCTAAAGCTGATCTCATTCATGGACAAGTAACAGCTCATCTTTAATACATGTATTTGGCTATTGCAGATCTCAGTTGCAATTAACAAAGTTCACTCTAATACTGCTAATGGAGGAAACAGGGAATAAATTCTGCATGTCGACAGCATTAAGTCTCTGTCAATAAGTGCTACTTCATTCTGTGTTACATCTCTGTGGCATTTACTGGAGACATGTCAATACAGAAAAATGAAAGCTCAGGACATGTTGCCATTCTTCCTAAGGGACATCAAAACACAAAAGGACAGCATCTGAAATGTTGTAATTAGCTAGGAAAGGGCTGTGTGATGGGCATGCTAACATGCAGAGGCCCAGAAAGATGTAAAATGGAATGAGCAGGGATTTGACGAGCAACAGGACTGTAAGGGCCAGGCAGGCAGGTAAGCAAAATCTACACAAATTATTGAATTTTTTTCCCTATGAATGCCAACTTTTCAATAACCTTTTTAAGATGGTGACTACATGCTAAGTATACCCGTTAATGACTCCATTTCAAAACATTTCATTCTACTTTCATATAACATCCTGTTGCATATTATCATTATGGATTATCATTACGGATTCATTTGGTCCAGACAGCTGCATATAATGAATGGAGTACAATTGAAGAGGAATGCTTATTATTTTACTTTTAAACTGTAAAGTATTAATGTATCCACTTTCTATATAAAAAAATAAAGAAAACTCTCAAGGTGGTCATCTGTCTTTGTACTCATAAAAAGTTATATTTCTAATGTTAATATAGCACCAGAAATGCCCTTTATTTGAAAGGCTCTCTAATGAAAAAATGCAAAGTGAAATCTTCATGCCAGCTTTTGTGGTTTAGACAGGTGAGCCCTTATTGTGATTTAGATGACTAGGATTGGATTAGTGACCCAGACTCTCGGGGAATCTACCAGGGAGGGAGAGGAAGTGAACTTTGTTTGCCTCTCCCAGGGGAAGACGTTAGGAAGACATGTGCCCCAGAATGTGTACTATGCCTAAAGTTTTCAGATCAGATATGGGCAGGGCCAAATACCTTTAAGAGACAGTATACTATGAAGGTAGAATCACTCATAGATATGGGTAATAAATCATCACACCATCCTACTAATGTCCCACCCCTTGAAAACTTCAAGAATTTGCAGGAGAATTGATGTTTTTAAGTTACTTATTTCAGATTTGTTAACTAGGTAGATGGGCTGGCTGGTCTGAGCACTCTTTTCAGCCATGCTCTGGCAAAATGGCAAACACACACAGTGAACAAAATAGTGTAGATGGCAAAAATACTTAAACAAGGTTTACAGAGAGAGATGAAAGGTAGAATATAAAGTGTCTTAATATCCCTTACAGTTCTTAGAGTATATTGTGCAGAGAATGCATTGTACATAAAACAGTGACAAAAGTATAAAGTATAAATCTGAAACAAGGTTCAGTACTACAGACTACCCAGTACAATACAAGGAATTAATCATTTATTTCTGGAACTTATGTGGGTGAAATACATATTTACAATGAACAACAATAAAAATTTTAAGCATTACATTGCGGGTAGTACTGAGACAAATAGTAAAGACATTTATCATATACTTTAAAAGTTATATTATTTTACAGACATCAAAGACATGCTAACTTAATATCTGGAGACACAAGAGCAATCATAACGCACATCCTTCCAGTATATGTACATCGACATTAATGAGATACGATAGATCGGTTCAGTATATGTACATCGACGTTAATGAGATACGATAAATTGGTTCAGTATATGTACATTGATGTTAATGAGATACAATAGATTGATTCAGTATATGTACATCGACATTAATGAGATACGATGGCACCAGAGCAGGACAGAAATACAGCAGGAGGAAGGGCATAATCAGAAATCAAGAAAAACATCCGTAGAAAAATTTCTGATAGTGGAGAGGTTGACATAGCAGTAGACAGGTAAGATGATGACATGGATAGGGAGGGGATATTAGTAGGAGAGGATTATGGATATAGGTTACCTGGGGGATAGTAGTGGGGATTAAAAAAAAAAGAGACACGGATAAGAAAGGTGAAACAGAGAAAGAGACTGGCAATGGAGAAGAAACAGGAAAAAAAGGTGGGTTTAGTCAGGATGGGAGCATAGCCATGAGGAAGTTGTTCTTCTTGTTCTTCTTTCGGCTTTTCCCGGTTAGAAAGCAGAACTCAGGTCCGCTAATAATTGGCAGTAGATTTTTACGGTGCCGAGGTGCCAGCCTGATGCCCAACCTTCAACGAAGGCACGCCCATTTACGCATGTCTTTCAAACACCACTTGACCGCGGGGAGAAAATGTAGACTCCACACAGAAGGCTCTCCAGCTGAGAATCGAACTGGAGAACCTCTTGCTGTGAGGCGACAACACTACCACTGCACCACCGTGGCTATATAAGGTGCTGTTTTAGGTTGTGTTCAAAATGTGTGGTAATGCTGTCTTGTTTTATGGTGGGTGGGATGGAGTTGCAGTGTTTGCCAACATAGGTTGTGTTGAGTGAGTCATCTGCACTGTTATGAGACATGGTCCTGGTTACGGGATATTTGTTCTGTGAGTGGAGATTCCTAGGAGGGAAGTAGTGTTTGAAGATGTTTTGTAGTGATGGGCAGGTGATGGGTTTGTATATTATTTTGTGGGTACTAAACAGTTAGGAGTAGGTGAGGTAATTAGGTAGTGTGAGCCAGTGTAGATGCTTCAGTGCTAGGCAGTGGTGTAAATGGTTTGGAAAGCTGGACACAAACTTAGCTACTTTACTTCATTTTGTCATATTACAGCTCCTGTTCGATTCTCGGCTGGAGTGCCTTCTGTGTGGAGTCTGCATGTCCTCCCCGCGGTCAAGTGGCCTCCGAAAGCCATGCGTGAATGGGCGTGCCTTTTCTGAAGGTTGGGCATTGGGTTGGCACCATAAAAATCTACTGCCAATCATTAGCGGACTGGAGCTCCGCTGTGGCGACCCCTAACTGCGAAAAGCCGAAAAGACAAACAACAGCTGGATAAAGATAGAATTTACTGCCCTTATAAAGCATACATGTCAAAAGTATTTAAAACTAAACTGGACATGTGGAAAAGAGGCAAAGTTTATAGGACAATATCCTCCTGGAAGAATGCCTGTAATGACCTCTGCTGGATGTCCAGGGCATATTTTAAACTAACATTATCAATTTGGTTTAATTTAATAATGCAGATGGCTGATAGGATACTTATTAAACATCTGCTTTTATAGTTTTAGACCGGTTAAACACATATCTACAAGATTTGAAGTGCTTTATGTTTATTCACAAACACATCTGTTTGACATTTAGTGTGATAACAATATGTTGGGTGGAATAATATGGATGCCGCAGTACATTTTCTTAAGGTAGTTTAATGGATTTTCCTGAAGTTAGTAGACTACGTCTCCTTTATAAGATCTGAATGGAGGTAGTTCCAGTTTACTGGGGAGGCTTTGCTAAGGCCAGGCAAAATGTTCTGCTAAGACTAAGCATGTCATTCATTTGGGATCTGGGATAGTAAGGAGATAGTTTGCATTTTACCCTGTTCCTAAGTGAGAGGAAAGTGAGTGGGGGGTAATATTTAGTGGTTGTGGTTAGGGGTAGCTGCTTTGTCCTTTTTTTTTTTTTTTTTTTTTTTATTTTGAGTGCAGCAATGCTTTTCATTCCTTAAGGACAGAATGATGAATTAATTAGCACATGCTGTTCCACATGGGTGTTGTGTGATGCAAAGAAAATCACAATGGAAGGACATATTTGAGTTGTGGGTTTACAACATCTGCAGCCAGAGTTTACTTAACTGAAAGGTGAGATGCTTAGCAACACAACAGGAGGTTCCAGCTTTGTGGTAATTTTCTCGTTTATTTGTTTTGAAGTAAAGGGTTGAAAGTAGAGTTAGCCTGAGATACTTGTAATATGGAACATGGGTTATTAAAGTACTATTTTGTTCAAAGATTTCAAAGCAGTTATTTCCTACTTCCTGGGGTGGTGTTCTTAGTGTTGAGAGCCAGTTGCTTTGACACTGTTTATTGAATTCTGATTGGAGATCTGGTTGGTGGAAGGGTCAGTTATGTACAGGATAATGCCATCTGTGTGCATTGCTATTTTATCCCTGGGAACTACACTAGGTAAGCTGTTTAGTAAGAGGGAGAACAGTATAGGTAATAAATAAGTCCCGTCTGGTACATCACCTGTGAAGACTCCTACATATGACACTTGATTAGAAGATTGGCTTGTGTAGGTCCTGCTACTAAAGTAGTTTTTGAACCAATTTAACACACTTTGACTCCTACTAGCTGAAGTTTGCAGAGCAATGTATGGTGGGTAACACTTTCAAAGATGCTAATATGGTCAAATACTATTTACATCTGTTTGTTTGTTAACCTGTCAGAAGGGGTGGTAAAATACAATTTTCAAGAAAGACAGAAGCACAGAAAAAGTACTCACATTCACAGTGACACAAAGCACAGAGCTAGTGGGTGCACTAGAGGAAGGGTGTACACCCCAAGATTTAGGATAGAGGCCATTCAGAGATTACATGCACAAAGTAAGGTAAGGCAAAAAAAAAATACTTTAGGGTGGAAAGGAGTTTTGCGTTATTATTGCAATAAATAAACAAAAGCTACATGCACTGCAGCACACAAAGTAGTGGATATTTAAAGACCGAGGAAGCTGTTATAGCCCAAACAGAAGTTATTAGAACAGCTCTGAGAGGGAAAGTTCAGTACCACATAAAATTTAGATGGAGGATAACACTGCAGATTATAGAGTGAATGGGTACTGCATACTGACCGCTCAAGAGCATATTTTACCCAGGCCTTAGTGACTTTTCATATCACTGTACTTTAATTCCAAGGCTTTAGATCAGTATGTGTTGTCTACTACACACCAAGACAGGTAGTTTTTTTTTTTTTATGGTCGGGTACACGCACTATAACCATTCTTGAATTACTGTCAGGTTTTACCTGTTGATCTCATCCCGCTAGGCTCCATTTGTGCAAAGCATCTCAGGAGACCATTAACCACAGTTGCTTCCATATATACCAGTCTAATGTATTACTAACATCATGTCAATATGTTACAGAACATAACAACACAGCCACAGGATCATTTCACCCTCTTCAAATACATTTCCTCAGAATGCATAGTGTGCACATTGTCAGGAACACATGCATGCTTCTAAATACATGTTCTCTGCAGACAGATTTTGGTGAGTAAAACTTTTGTTCAAAAATTCATCTGGTGTCCAATCCCTGGCCACTTGAATCCTGAGAAACACAGAGCAGGCTTCTTGCTGTTTTGTCCTCCCTTTTGTCTTGAGAAGTCCTTTGGTAGCCAGACTGCAACCTAAACCTGAGCTGGGCAGGGTTCCTATCAGCAGATGGAAGACGCATGTTTTTGAACGCGTCTTGGTCAAACTGACAAAACCGAAACTGCAAAATATCGAAGCAGAATGTAAGTGAATTATTTCCCTGAGAAAGAATTTGCTTGGCCGCTTCCGTACTTTGCTGTTTTCGGCACTGTAGTGCGGTCTCGGAGTTGGTATATTTAAGTGGGGGGGTGTGGGGGCAAAGCCCCCCCCCCCTTAATCTCATGTTTTAATGTGCTTTTTTTTTTTTTTGTTGGAACAGCGATTTTTTTTTCCCTTGGAAAAAAAAAAATCGCTGTTCTGACAGTTCGGTTCGGTTTTGTAAGCTTTCGCTTACATGGGGTCGATTAATCACCATTCACTTACCTAAGCATTCGGTGATCTAATATAGACCCAGCTGGGCAGGCACCCTGCCTATGCAACATCAAGACAGTGAGGTAAAGTAGAATCATGTAAATATCTTACCATAACAGTAGATGTCCTTCTCTTCACTGTTGCAGTATTCCTAATGTAAGGGATCTCCTGCAAAGGATAGCCCAATGTCCGCCCAGTATACCAAAGCCTTTAGTATCGACAGGTGCCATAGATCACACATATGCTCCCTGTGCAAGGCATAGGGCATAAAGGTGATAGTTGTGTACACTTACCATAAATGTAGATGTTCGAGTGTATTCACTGTTGCAGTCATCACACTTGGGTTATCTGCCTGCAGGTAGCCCTCAGTCGGCCAAATAGCAGAGTCTTGGGATTTTCTGCATTGGATGCTGTCACCTCATCCATGACGTCAGGTCGTCAGGGGTATAAAACATGCAGCTGACGCCATTACATCAGTTTTTCTTGCCCCAGATGTCAGGAGCCCACAAAATAGGAAGCAATCAAATGATGTGGAACACCTCCAGTAAAAAGTAAATACCATTTCCATAAGATATGGCCAAAAAAGAGGATAGGTAGAAAGTATAGAAAGACAGGGGGCTGGAGGGAGGGTAACCAGGACTGCAACAGTGAATACACTCGAACATCTACATTTATGGTAAGTGTACACAACTGTACTATGTTCCTCGTGTTTCACTGTTGCAGTCATCACACTTGGGTTGATTCCCAAAGCTGAGGAAGGGTGGAGGCAGTCAAGAAGTAGTAGAGCTGGCTAGCAGGCCTTGTAAGACTGCTGTGGCAAATCCAGCTCTGGATTTAGAAAAGATAGGTAAGTGGTAATGCTTGGTGAGGGTGTGCACAGAACTCCAAGTTGCAGCTTCCAGGATGTCCCTGGTAGGGACTCCCTTGAGAAAAGCTGTAGAGGTTGAGCTATCCCTAGTGGAATGAGGCCTGATCCCCTGTCGGGTAGGTTTTCCATGGTGTTTGTAGTAGAAATGGATGCAGTGTGCTATCCATTTAGAAATGGTTTGCTTTGAAATGGCCTTGCCCTCTGCCCCTGTAGCAAAGCTGACAAGCAACTGGTCAGATTTTCTGAAAGGTTCAATCCTGTCAAGGTAGTACATGAGCTGTCTGTGCACATCCAAGGAGTGCAGGATCCTTTCCCCTTTATTCTGAGGATTAGGAAAAAAGGTTGGTAAATGGATGGATTGGTTTAAAGCCACACTGGATACCACCTTGGGCATAAAAGATGGGTTAGTCCTGAGGGAAAATCTGTCCGCATGGAAGATAATGAAGGGTTCCACAGCCATAAGGGCCTGCAACTCAGACACTCTTCTTGCTGAAGTGATGGCTAGCAGTAAGGCTGTTTTCCAAGAAAGGAATTTTAACTCTGCAGAAGCAGCATGCTCAAAAGGGGGACACGTGAGCTTCTCTAGCACAAAGTTAAGGGCCCAGGCAGGAGTGGGAGCTCTTCTTGGGGGTCTTAAATTATTAGCGCCTCTCAGGAAATGTTTGATCATAAGGTAAGAAAGGAGGGGTGGCTCAGTATTGCAATGAGTTGAGATGGCAGAGGCATGAATCTTAATTGATGAGAAGGATAAACATTTGTGGAGCAGCTCTGCTAGGTAATCTAGGATTTGAGGCAAGGTGGGCTTGGCTGTGTCCTTCCCTTGAGACTGGCTCCAAGAACAGAATTCTTTCCACTTTTCTGAATAGGGCGTCCTAGTACTGGGCCTCCTGGCCTCAAGGATAACATCCAGCACTTATTTGCTGAGGGTTGCTGGTGATGTAATCAGGGAATAAGCCAGGCTGCCAGGTTCAGGGTTTACAGCTAAGGATGCAAAATCTGTCCCTCCTGCTGGGACAGCAAAGAGGGGGTCTGATGTAGGTGCCAGGGTGGCACTGCTGTCAGACTGCATAGGAGTGGGTACCAGTGCTGACGTGGCCAGTCTGGTGCAATAAGGATTGTCCTTGGCCTCTCCTGTTTGATCTTGAGAAGTACTTTTGGAAGGAGGGGCAGAGGGGAAAAGGCATAGATTGAGCAGTTTTCCCATGTGAAGGATAGGGCATCCACTTTCCAAGCTTGGCTGTGGGGAATTCTGGTGCAAAATGTGTTTAGTTGATGGTTTTGGGAGGACGCAAAGAGGTCCACCTCTGGTGTCCCCACGTGTGTATTAGAAGTTTGAATGAGTTTGGCTCCAGTTTCCACTCGTGTGGGTCCATTAGATTTCTGCTTAAGTCGTCTGCCAGTGAATTTTGTTTGCCTGGCAGGAACTGAGCTTGCAGGTGCATTTGGTTGCTTAAGTCTGTGTTCCACAGAGCTGTGGCTAACCTGCAGAGTGGGTAGGAGTGAGTTCCCCCCTGCTTGTTTATGTACCACATAACTGTGGTGTTGTCTGTCTTTATCAGGAGTTGTCCTGGCAGGATAAGGTGTTTGAAGGTTGTTAGTGCATTGGGTCTATATTAGATCACCGAATGCTTAGGTAAGCGAACGGTGATTAATTGACCCCATGTAAGCGGAAGCTTACAAAACCGAACTGTCAGAACAGCGATTTTTTTCCAAGGGAAAAAAATCGTTGTTCCAAAAAAAAAAAAATGTAAGCACATTAAAACATGAGATCGCCCCCCACACCCCCCAACATGGAGGGCTGTGCCCCCCACACCCCCCTACTTAAATATACCAACTCCGAGACCACACTACAGTGCCGAAAATGGGAAAGTACCGAAGCGGCCAAGCGAATGCTTTCCCAGGGAAAGAATTCGCTTAACTGCCGCTTCGATATTTTGCAGTTTCAGTTTTGTCAGTTCAACCAAGATGCATTCGAAAACATGCGTCTTCGGTCTGCTGATAGGAACAGATAGTGCACTCTGTACAGCTAACATTTCTTTTTTGATTGATATGCAAGTGAATTTGTCCTGGGCTCCATTTACCTGCCATGTGAGCCCCCCCCCCCCCATGCATAGTCTGATGCGTCTGTTGTCAGAGTTTGGACGGCGGGAGGTTATGAGAAATGGAGTCCCTTGTTGTGGTTGCAAGCCTCTGCCCACCAAAGGAACTCTGTCCTTAGGCAAGGAATAATAGGAATCACTGTTTCCAGGTCCTGAGATTGTTGACACCAGAGTCTTTTTTAAGTACCATTGAAGTTTCCTCATCAGTCTTGCATGTGGAATCAGTAGACTACACGAGGCCATGAACCCTAGGACTTGCAGTATTGTTTTTGCAGACAGCTGAGTTTGAGTGGCCAGTAGTTTGAAATAAGTTGTGAAATAAACCTGCTTTTCTGGAGTGAGGAATGCCATCTGGGAAGTTGTGCTCATGCTTGCTCCCAGGAATACGATCTTTTGGCTGGGTACCAGATGTGATTTCTTTTCGTTGATGGAATACCCCAGAGAAGTTAGGAGTCTCTTTACAAACATCAGGTGCTGAAGTAGCAATTCTTGACTGTCTGCCTGAATCAGGCAATCATCCAAGTATTGGTAAATATGAATATTTCTCTGCCTGCGGTAAGCAATGGCTGGAGCCAGGCACTTTGTGAATACCCTGGGTGCAGCAGATAAGCCAAAGGGAAGTGCAGAGAACTGATAGTGCATAGAGCCTGCCCTGAAACATATATATTTCCTGCAAGATTCCCTTATGGGGATGTGCAGATAAGCTTCTTTTAAGTCTAGGGTGACTAGCCAGGAATCTTGGCTAGCATAGGAAGGAGCTGCTGGAGTGTAAGCATTTTGAATTTTGTTACCACTAGGAAGGTGTTCAGAGTTGACAGATCCAGAATAGGGTGCCAAGAATTCTCTTTCCTGGGCACCAGGAACAGCCTGGAGTTGAAACCCTGTCCCCTTTGCTCTGTTGGAACCGGTTGAATAGCCCTGATACTGAGAAGAGAAAGTACTTGCTTTTGGGCCTCTGTCCACTGGTTTGGAGGAAGGTTTGGCAATCTGCTTGGGGTTGGCAGAGAGTGGAAACAGAATCTGTATCCCTGGGATACAATGTTTAAGACCCATCGGGCCTGGGTAATATACTCCCAGTTTTTTGCATGCAGGGCAAGTTTTCCTCCTAGGAGTGCAAGCACTTTGGCATGGCTGGGAAGGATTAAGGACAAGTCATTGTGAACTTTTCCCATAGGGGGTGGCTTACTACTCCCAGTTTTTGAGGCAGGAGCACTCCATTGTTTAGATCTGTGCATACCCTGAGACTGTAGTCTTTGTGGTCTGTTGCCCCTGGGTTTGGGCTGAGAAGGTCTGGAAGGGACTGGAAAGAACCAGTTTTTTGAAGGCCAATGCCTACTAAATCTAGGAGGCTGCACTTGTAAGAAATCTGTAACAGTTTGCATGGATTTAGTTTTTTCCTCCATCTTTTTATGAACTTCTTCTGCTTTAGAGCCAAACAAACATTCTTGGGTTAATGGGGCATCTAGTAATTTTGCCTTGACATGGTCTGGCAAGATTTGTTCCTTCAGCCAAGCATGCCTTCTCAGAACAGACCCAGTGACAGCAGCCCTGCAAGATGCATCTAAGGCATCAAAACCACACTGCAATGTATGTTTACCAACTTGGTTTGCAGAATGCATCAAGTCTTGTAAGTCCTTATTTTCTGCACAATCATGAATCAACAGCAATTTTTGTTTAATTAGATCAATAATATGCTGCTGGTACTTCAACATGTGAAATTGGCAACTTAAAGCCCTGATGGCAAGAGTTGCAGAGGTATATACCTTCTTACCCCATCTGTCTATAGCCTTAGAATCCCTGCCCGAAGGGGTAGGGTTTTTGGCTGTAGAAGCCTTAATATATTTAGGTCCCTGGGAAATGGTCTCTGGATCCGCAGTGGGATTTTTAAAGAGAACTTTGTGAAAGTCAGGTACTCTGTAGTATCATTCAGGCTTTCTAGGAGCTGGTGGTAAAGTATCAGGTGTAAGGCTGGATTCCATGAAGACATCATCTACAATACCCAGAACAGAGGGAATTGCTAGATGCCTAAGCTGAGGCAAGTCTAAAAATTCCGAGTCTATTTTTGGACTGTGGGTAGTCGTGGCATTCCCAGTGGAAATGCTCTCTTAGAGTATGCAAGGTTTCACCGAAAGAAAAGACCTTTGGGGGGGGAGGCTGAGGGAATAGAATCCTCTGCATCAAAGTCCTCATTGGTAGACAAGGGCATGTCCTGGTAATCACACGGGTCAGAGTCATCGGACTCATCGTCTGAAGAATCAGAAGGAAAATCAATTCTTTGTCTTTTAGAGGGTGACGGTGGCTTCCCCTAATCAAAGTAATAAGGTCTTCAGCCATTCGAAGCATTTGTTTGTGTGGCATGGGAGCTTGAGAATGTGCTTTGGTCGTCGGTTTCCTAGGCGTAGTGCGAACTCTGGGCATGAGAAATTCGGTAGATTTAGTCATTAACGAAGTAGGCAGTTTGATACAAACATCAGAAGGTCTAAATACATCCTCAGAAGCCGGTGCCTGCACAGCAGCTTCGGACCCATCCAAGGTGGAGACATCCGCTGGTTCCACAGTCGAAGCAGCATCTCGCGGCATACCAGACTCCAAATGGGTCTTAGTAGAGGCCTGAGAATCTGTAGAAGTGGGTAATAGGGGCTACGAAAGCGCCTCACTGAGTACCGGTGGACTGGCGACTAGATTAACAGAAGCATCGTCGGCAGTTTTGGACCTATGCAGTCTGCCTCTGTCTTTATCTTTGAGTTTTTTTGGAAGATCGGTAGTCGGATGGCTTACCAAAGCCATTATGGAATACAGAGAATGAGAGTGAAAGAATTTAGAGACAAAACTAGCCCAACGACGAATAGTTTGGGCGTTGAACAACACACAAAACCAACAGCGAGGGACGTCGTGGTCTGGGCTTAAACAGGTGACGCAGTAAGAATGAAAATCTCTGTAAGGTATTTGCTTTCCACAGGCAAGACAATTAACTTTTTCTGACATCAGTTAGAGCAAGAAAAAAGGAACCCCAATGGGGTACTTAGCTTTAGAAGACTTCAAGTTTGAAACTTGAAAAATGAAAATTTCAGGTAGCTCCCGACCGGCATTTGTGAACTGCTTCTGCTTCGGGCTCCTGCACAGCAAGAAAAGCTGATGTAATGGCCTAGGCTGCATGTTTTATACCCCTGATGACCTGACGTCATGGATGAGGTGACAGCATCCAATGCAGAAATCCCAAGATTCTGGTATTCGGGTTGATTGAGGGCTACCTGCAGGCAGATAACCCAAGTGTGATGACTGCAACAGTGAAACATGAAGAACATCTGAAAAGCTCCAGGTGGAACAGAATGTCACTAGGGACCAGGAGGAACATATGCATCCAAAGGGAGAAAAGAGAGATCTCCTCAGCCAGGAGAGCAAAGAGAACAGGCTAGAGCAGAGGGGGCAGGAGGGAGGGAATGGATAATGGAACAGTGAAGAGAAGGACATCTACTGTTATGGTAAGATTTTGCACAACTATACTATGTCCTTCCATATCATTGTTCTAGTATTCCTAACGTAAGCTCAAGATGAAACCTTGTTGGATGATGACACTGAAGAACCGTCAAGAAACACATGTAGGATAGCCATGGCAAGGCCGGCTCCAACCCTGGAAATAACATCCAACTTATAATGCTTAAGGAAGGTATGGACAGAAGACCAAGTAGTAGCCTCAAGGATGGAACTGGTATCCAGGCCCTTGAAAAAAGCACCTGAGGAAGCAACTGAGCCTTTCCTGAAGAGGAAAGACATTTGCTATGAAACAAATAAAAAGAAATGGCTTTAGAAATCCAGAAAGAGATGGTCTGCTTATAAACTAAATCCAAATACCTGGAATGAAAAGAAACAAAAAGCTGCTCAGATCTGCAAATAACTTTAGTTTTTTTCCAAATACTATATGAACTGTCTCAGGTGTTAAGAACCTTCTCAGTGGCAGACTGCTGAGAAGGAAAAAAGGATGGCAAATGAATAAATTGATTAAGGAACAACTCACTGAGCACTATGGGCATAAAAAGAAGGATTAGTATGAAGAGACACCCTGCCTTTGTGAAAAACTAAGAATGAAATAACAGCCATGAGAGCCTGAAGTTCAGACGAACTCTTGGCCAAAGTAAGAGCCAAAAGAACAGTCTTCCAAGTACAATGTCGTAAGGAACCTGAAGCAGCAGGTTCAAAAAGGAGCCCGAGTCAATTTTTTAAGAACAAAAAAGAGGTCACAGGAAGAAGGAATAGGCTTCCTGGGAAGCCTAATATGAAGGATGCTTTTAAGAAACTGGTTGACCTCAAATCTGGAGGCCAGAAGAGGATTCAAGGGCAGACATTGCTGACAGGTGAGCTTTAACTGAAGAATATGCCAACCCAGTATGCAGATTACACAAATAACAAAAGACAAAAGGAACCTCTGCAGATAGAGGATCATGACTGTAAGAGAGGCACCAGACAGAGAATTTCTTCCATTTGACAAATATGATTTCCTCATAGCTGGCTTCCTGGCCTCCAGCAGGACCCGAAGCACATCCTCAGAAAAAAGGTGCCTAAAAGGGATTAAAACCTTATCACCCACTGTATCCGTTGAAGGTGGACAAGTGAGGATGTATAGGGAACCCCTTGTCTTGTAAGAGAAGGTCCACTCAGTGAAGTAACTTGTGGTGATTGCCCACGGCCAAATGAGAAAGAAGGGAGAAACAATGCTGTCTGGGCTAAAAGGAAGTCACCAAGAAGATTTTGGGAGAGCCCCTGCCTGATCTTCTACAAGACTCTTGCAAGCACAGGAGGGAGGGAAGGTTTACAGAAACATCCCCTTCCAAGGAAAAGACAGGTTACACCTTCGAAGTAGAGGATTTGGAACTCTAGAACAGAAAAAAGGAAGTTGTGTGTTCAGAGGGAATGTCAAACGGTCTATCTCAGGAATACTCCACTGACTGACAATGTCTAGGAACACATCTTTGGGAACCATCCAGTTGTGAGCTTGTGTGCTGGACCTGCTCAAAGAGTCTGCCACTAGATTGTTCTCTGAAGGAATGTAAACCTCATGAAGAGTCACTTGATACTTGACAGCTAGATCCCAGACTTGAAGAGCTCATCTACAAAGAAGACAGAACCTTGTACCCCCCCTTGCTTGTTGACATACCACATCACTGTGGTATTGTCTATGAAAACATTAAGGGGCTTGGGATAACAGAGGGTATGAAAAGCCTGAAGAGTTAAAAGCAGAGCCCTCATCTCCTTGATGTTGATGTGGTCTGACCTCTGATGAAGAGGCCAGAGACCCTGAACCTTGAGATAGCCAAGGGAGGCTCCCCACCCCTATCAGAAGAATTTGTAAAGAGCTCTTGAGTTTGGACTGGAGACTGGAAAGGAAGCCCCAGGTTGAGAGAAAGCTGACGAATCCACCACTGAAGCTTGAGACTGAGACAAGGAAGGAAAGGAACTAAGAAGTCCAGGGGATGACAACGTTGAGCCATACTGTCTTGAGGTACAACGGAAGCTTTCTCATACAGAGCCTTTTCAGAGGCAGCATGGGAATGATGGAAGCCATAATCATGAGGACCCTGAGAAAGTCCCTGGCTGTGATTGAATCCAGAGGAAGAAAAGACTGGGAAAAAAAAAAACAATCAGAGACAGGCCCTTGGGGTAGGCAGAGATACCAGCATGCGGATGATCTGGATCCTGCAACCAAGCGAAGCATGATCCTGAGAAAGGAGTCAAGACTGACTTTTGAAAGTGTATGGTGAATTCCAGACTCTGCAGCAGGGAAATAGTAAACTGGAGATCCTGAAGCAGAGCCTTGGGGGCGAAGCCTGAATGAGCACATTGCCCAGATAAGGAAAAATCTGAACCCCTCTCATCCTGCAAAAAGCAATGACAGAGGTGAGGCATTTGGTGAATCCTCTTGTGGCAGTAGAGAGACCAAAGGGCAAAGAAGAGAAATGAAACTCAAGGAAGAAACAGAGAAATGAAAAATCTCCTGAAAAGGTGGTGGACAGTGATATGAAGGTAGACATCCTTGAGATCCAATTAGACCAGAATGGCCGGGGGGGGGGGGGGATAAAGTTTGAAGAGACAACATTTGAAAGAATGGGACCTTGAGAAAGATGTTGAGCTAAGAAAGGTCCAGAATTGGTTGCCAGATGCCCTCTTTCCTGGGAACATTTTGGAATAAAAACTCCTCCCTTCCTGGGCAGGGGGCATATCCTGAATGGTGCCCTGGGTCAAAAGAGGATGAAGCACCTCTGGGAAGAAAGGAAACTGTTCTTGAGGAGGTTGAGAGATGTCCAGAAAGGGAAGAAGAGATTTCCTAACCATGAAATACCCCTGGCTGATAACGGACAGAACCTAAGAGTCTGTTGTGATCCTTAACCAATTTGGAAGGGACAGAGAAAGATGAAAGGACAAGGGAATCTGGCTGAGGGAAAATGGAACCTACCGTCTTGAAAAGGAGATTTCTGAGAAATAGGGGTTTGTGGAAATTTAGTAGGAGGTGCACATCTAGAATCCATTTTACCCTTGGGAGAAAGGTGAGACTTTCTGAATGACATGACACCAACAACACTAAAAATAAGAGAGAAAGATAAGGAAGAACCTCAATGGGGCACTTACCTGAAAAATTACTCCACAACCAGCAAATAAGAAAGGCGTTCAGACCAACATTCAATGATGGCAGTCAGACTGTCAGCAAAGAAGTTCTGAAGTGTGTGCTCTCTATGCCTTCTGCCTTCCATGTGGAGTGTAAGTTGGGCTATCATTTGCAGCAGCTGCCTTATGTTAGGAACAGTGCAACAGTGATATGGAAAAGCATTGTCTTATGCTCCCGGCCAGTTAATATGGTTCAGTTTAACATCAAAATATAACATCGCCATATCTGCATGTATTTTCAGAGCACACACAGCATAACAGAATGATACATGACTGCACTTGTACTTCATTGGGGTATAAATGTTTGGTCAGAACAATTTTCTTTTTCAAGTTTTTGGTCTCCCTTTCTAACCTCAAGTATAGAGAGTCCATCACCAGCCTGTCTTGCTCATCTAATCTTTCCAGGTTTCTAACTGAATGGTCGCTCCCTGATGACATCAGATTGCAACAAATGGAGGTGGGGGTGCTGTTTATAGAAAATCTTACTCCATATTTGGAATGCAAGGGTTGCACCATGTTTTTGTCACCACCTGGCCAGTTGTGTGTACACCAGTGGCTCCTAAGTAGCACTTCAGTTCTGCCCCTCCATGAGACAGAAGGGGATGACCACTACATCCAGATTGCTAGTATACAGTAATTGTATGGCTATTTGAACCCAGGTTTCAAATGTTAAAGAAAGTAACTGTCCTTCTGTGCTAACACACTGGCCAATAGTTTGGCATGCTGTTCACGGCTCAACACTCCCTTGCGCTCTCCACCACAGGAAACTTCATCCTCAACCATTTGGGAAATAGCAGCATGCAGAAATACTCAGTTTTTGTTCATCGTGTGTGTGCAACAGGGAATATATCTGCTAATACTAGACATAACCTGAAGGAGTTAGTAAAAAAACAAACTAAGTCAAGAAAAACGTAAAACAATTAAGAAAATATGGGTCTGATAAGAATACAATGCAAAAGTAAAAGTGTAACCAGATTATTGCAAAAAAAGTATTAAGAAGTATTTAGCTTGCAAAAAGTATTACAAGGCCTAACACAAATGGATCTGTCCATTATGTTACCCCAAAGTGTAAGCTTGTATGAGACTTAGGGACACAGGTGGACAGTGGTCTCACCTTTGATAACCACATCGCCACAACAGTCAGGAAATCCTTCTATGTGGCACACCTCATCACTAAGGGCTTTTCATCCAGAAAAAAGGAGGTCACTGTCCCACTCCACTCATCCCTTATTAGACCCATTATAGAATACAATGCCCCATTTGGTATGTACATCTCAAGACATCTGCAACAACTGGAAAGGCTGCAGAAATACCTCACTAAAAGAATCACAGGCCTAAAACAGATTCCCTATGCTGACCATCTAAAAAAACTCCAGCTATAATCTGTCACATATCGTCTACTCAGAGGCAATCTCTGCTTAACATACAAGGCCATGTCAAACCCAGGGCTGTTGGACATGCTACACAAAGAAATCCCACTCCCTCAGAGCCACACGCTCCAGGGATCTAAACCTTGTCATCACAATGAACAAAACATGCTGGAGGGATAGGTTCCTGACGCAGAGATTCCCCAGACTCTGGGACAGAATGCCCACACATGTCAAGCAGAGCACCTCTTTGGCCCTCTTCAGAAGGAACCTTGATGATTGGATGGGAGATAAGATATTCACCCTGGGGATCACGTCAGTCGCCCTGCTAGACAGGGGTCCGGGGAAGTAAATATTGTGGGAAGAAATAGCCAGGGAATTGTTATGGCTAGGCTTGTATAGGCCCTAGGGCCGATAGCCTAGTACCAACCTATGAAAACAGAGTAGAAAAGGAAGATTCTTAGCAAATATTTAGTGACAAAAAGCTACTACAGCTGACAGGTACATGTGATGCTCACTTTTAAACTTAAAATATAACTGACTTTCTAAATAAAGATGTTAAGTGCAAAAAATGCTTGTACTTCTGAAATACATATACTTAGACTACAGTCACAACAAAATGTTGGAAACATGAACTATAAAGTACTACAGAAGGCAATGCCATAATCATCATACAATAAATTGATATTGTCTGCTGTGAAAAATCTCCTGACTTCCAAATATGTCTTTCTCTAATCACTTATGTAAGAAAACATGGGAGATAGAGAGAGTTACATAGTGTGAAACAACAGAAAAATGTTACACCGTTAATGCTGAACTCATTTTTCTGTACCTGAAAAGACTGGGAGATATTAGACCAAAATGTTAAGTACAGCTGCATTCACAGGTGAAGACTGGGGTCATCTGGTACTTCCAACTAAGGAGGAACAGAAAATATTCACTTTTCAGGAGGAATGGCTGTTTCTCATCTGGCAGATTACACCAAAGCCTGCGTCCAGTTAAAGGAAATATGCTAGCAATAACAAAATATGCAAGCATTACTATATGATAAGGTATTGCAGAATATGTGCCATCACGGTATCCAAGAGCAGCACCCCCTTGGACGTGAAACAGAGACCACCCTTAGGGCTTTACATACCATGATGATAAAGTATGTGGAAAGCCTTACAGAAATGTTTGAGTAAATTCTCCAACTTTCTTTTACTTTTAAGCCCATGTAATGGGATTCAAATGATTAGCCTTGCTGTCATTTTAGGATACTAGAAGACTTGGGAATGAATTCTAACAAATGCAGTGCAGTAATTTTGTTAGCCTCTTCATAATACAGTAAATACATATACCCATTTCAACAGAAGTTTTAAAGGTATACTGACAAGCTTATCACACATATCTCTCAATCTGCAAGCAGAGGAAATCTGGGCAAAGACAAAAATAATTGGGGGGGGGGGCAGATTTCAAATACTGCACTTATATACTTAAAAAGTTGCAAGAATAACAGGTTTTGCATTAGTATACATTTTCAGAAGGTATAAATTCTGAAACTCAAATTTATGTCATTATTTATTGACTTCATTCCTAAATGATTTGCTAAACTACTACAGATTTTATGAGGAACAAACTGAAAATATGAGGTAAAAGCCTGGACAATTGAGAGGCATGTTATCCCACTATACATCTGTCAAAGGAAAAATAAACTTCAAAAAGATCAATACACGGCAGGTTCAGGTTAAGGCACTTTAATCTTGCAGCAAGGAGACAAAAACGTGCTAATACAGAGTTTGTCTAACTAAAATCAGGAAGTGAAACCATCTTTATACATTTTCTAACAAGACATCGCCTACCAAGCTGACATAACAGATCACAAGTTCTAACATCATTACTTCACAGCAGCTGTTTGTCCATGATTTTCTGCTTGCACTATCAATTTTATGAAAAACTTCCTAAGAAAAACAACGTGGCCTTGATGACCACCGGTCAGATACAACTTCCCGCTATGCAATGTTACCATTCAAGGTACTATGGCTAATTTGAGCACAAAGCAAGTACAGATTATAGTCCATTTCTTTAAACAGTCTTTTGTCTAACTGTATCTTTTCTCTCTGCAGCTGTGCATGTTCTCATAACACGAACAGAGCTGATTTTTCAAAGTCATAACATTATAGAAAACGGTATTGTTCTATTCATTCACTATTCATTCATTTTCCTGACCTAGCAGATAATCACCTGCTTCTCAGTACATTTCCAAAAGGCATAACATGAATTTTGCTGTGCTAGCAAATACTAGCTCAGGGTGCATCTTGCAATTTCAGAAAGCATACTGCTGTTTGAAAAAGCATCTTATAATTTCATACAGAATTAAGCTGTACATAAAATAGAATGAAAATGTGTTAACTCTTCTAGCTTCTAATAAGCACTAAGCATATACATTAATACATATTTTTCTGACAACGTCAAAGGTGGCAGAACATATCAATAGGAGATGTGAGGTGAAGTATACAGCCTATACAGAAATTAAAACATCAGGCTCTCATGACTGGCAGGATTACAAGGGCCTCATTCTCTTTGCCAGGAGTTTTACAGCAGATTTTTTCTGCCCCTTCATTTTGGTCAGGGATGGGTACCTCTTGTCTTAAGACTAAGAAACTTTTATCCTCCAGAAATCTACTATGATATACAACCTGTGTAGAAGACTGTTCTTATAAAAAGAAGAATACGCTTTAAAGCGAAGGATCAAGGCTGAAAATACACTGAAGGCATAGTCCTTAATCAGAGTCTACCAGCCACAAGCACAGCTGTTGGCAACCTTTCCCAGGAATGATGTCAGCCTCAGAATGAGTTCCATAATACAAATCTAATCAATTTAGTCATAATACAATCCAACGTGGAAGACAAAATGATAATGACAATTCTGAGGCTGCGGCTTTTTGTAGTTCTGGCACTGCTAAGGCTGGTACTAATATACAGACCTAAGAATGCTATGTGTGGCAAAAATGAATTAAAGATGACATGGACACATGCCCCATATATATTACCATTCTACCGATGCCCAGGCTTAAAGATGACATGGACACTTGCCCCTTTATATTACCATCTTACCAATGGCCAGGCTTAAAGATGACATGGACACCTGCCCCCTTTATATTACCATCCTACTGATACCCAGGCTTAAAGATGACATGGACACCTGCCCCCTTTATATTACCATCCTACCAATGTCCAGGCTTAAAGATGACATGGACACTTGCCCCCTTTATATTACCATCTTACCAATGGCCAGGCTTAAAAATGACATGGACACCTGCCCCCTTTATATTACCATCCTACTGATACCCAGGCTTAAAGATGACATGGACACCTGCCCCCTTTATATTACCATCCTACCAATGTCCAGGCTTAAAGATGATATGGAGACCTGCCCCATTTATATTACCATCCTACTGATGCCCAGGCTTAAAGATGACATGTACCCCTACCCCCTTTATATTATCATCCTACTAATGCCCAGGCTTAAAGGTGACATGGACACCTGCCCCCTTTATATTACCATCCTATCGATGCCAAGGTTTAAAGATGACATGGACACCTGCCCACTTTATATTACCATCCTACCGATGCCCAGGCTTAAAGATGACATGGACACCTGCCCCCTTTATATTACCATCCTACCTATGCCAAGGCTTAAAGATGACATGGACACCTTCCCCTTTATATTACCATTCTAGCGATGCTCAGGCTTAAAGATGATATGGACACCTGCCCCCTTTATATTACCATTCTACTGATGCCCACAGCCTGGGGAGTGCGGTCTTGTTTTGGGGCATCCAAAATCTTGGGAACTTAGGTCAGACAATCAGACAGCCACCTGGCAGCACAAAAGAACATGTGATGAATTATACTGTAATAGAAGACTGCTTAGTCAGTGCAAAGAGCCACAAACAGGGAGGGATGCAGAAACTGTAAAAATTTTAAATGAGAATTAATTAAGTGGGACAAGAAACCACTGGGAACATTGGGGACATTTACTTTTATGGCAGAAAACAAGTGACCATGAACTGGGCACTGCAACATATTATTCATATCTCCTACAAGGCACTACCTTCCCATCATGCAGGTGGGTCAGGCATATGGATTATTCTATATAAGAGTGTTCAATGAATGAATTTGACAAGCAGTTCTGCAAAGCTGCACTTCAGAAACCGTCTCACTCCTTAAAAATGATCATCTGAAAATCCATAACAAACTATAGCCAATAAAAGAAATTTTAATACATTAAAGATAAAAAGCACAATATTAACCAATAATGCAGAAATATGGGAAATAAATGACTACCATATTCTTATTATATGCATTTATCCTTGCCCTGATGACCCAGGTTACAGCTGAAAATGGCTGGCTGCAGGACAGTGCATACAACTGGGTACAAAATAAATTTAAATACATTTAAATAAAATATGCCTTGAAAAAATATTTATATTGAAGAATATCTGCAGCTAAATTGTGTCAAATATGGTTTAGACTACACTGACATTGCTGAAGCTGTTAAAAGTCTGTTTATGAATTTAATGGTGTAAAGTACATAAAGGACAATATCCAAATATCACATTTTTCTCATCATCCGGTGCTCACTTTTCCTTCCCTTTAATTCAGCCTCCAGAGTATGACATACAAAGAAAACATAATTTGTCTCCTTCTGTTTCTGTACCTGATTATGCAGTATTTCTGCACAATACTGTGACTTTTCTTTAAACATGACATTATTTGCTTTTAGAGCTTGTCACAGCATCTGTGATATTATTTTGCCCTTAGCAGTTAAGTCCTGCCTGCGTGAGCTGTTGTTCACAGATGAATGGACAGGAAACACATGAATGACAAGACACCTGACACCCACAGCTGAACAGTGAGTGAGTGAGTGAGAGTGTGTGTGTGTTTGTGTGTGTGTGTGTGTGTGTGGGGGGGGGGGGGCACCTGCAACTCTGACATCGAGAGACTTAAGAAAGAAAATTATATATCAATTATTTACTGCCAAAACCAGCAGAAAGCATACATTTACATTTAAGAGATTGCAACAAGTAAAATTTAAAGCAAGGAATTTTAAAAGAAAACATGCTGACACTGTCTCAAGATGTATTCAAAGATAATGCTCTTCAGAGTTGTGCCATTCTAAGTCAATGAATACAGGAGACTGACAGCAAAGCAGAATCAAAACAATGCTTACGCCATTTAAGCACAGAGTACAGCAAAGGAGTAGGCAGTCAGTGTTAAAAAACAAAAATCAGGTCAGTACAGCTGTCCCTTAAATCTGTTAATCCTCCATCCAAAACTGACAAGTACCTTTAATAACCAGGAGTATCATCCACATATTACGTGATTTTCATGTAAATTTAATGATAACATATTTATTTTCATGTAACTTTTCCGGCTACCAAAAATGTTAATTAATAATGCAATGTTTGTATGATGTGTTACATGTTCAAAATCTAAATGCTGAATGCATATACATAGAGAGGATATAGTTCTATAGCTATCTGCCAAGGTTTAATTTTTCTTGTTTATGGTGATTTGGAGCTCAAACGTTGTGTCCCAAGGAAGCTCTCATGAGATGATGACACGCTTGACAAATACTGATAGTCCCCCCACAACTGCCAGTAGGTCGGAAGATGTGATAGGCCCTACACCCAGGAATAGAGGAAATGCTTTTCCTGCTCTGAAACCGCACTTCCGTAACTACACATACACGAACGTGTTCAAGTTGCAGGACAGCCTCAGGTTTGGGCATTATCTGTTAAGACTGTTGGCATTGTGTAGAGTCACATTAATGTGTTCCACGTTAGAATTTACTTGGTTTGAATGTCCATCAGACGGACTCTGCCTAAAAAAGGCACTATGAGGGCAACAAAAGACTTTACCCAGAATGCAAAAGCCTTGGAAAGAGAGAAGCAGCCACCTCCTGGCAAAGCAGAAAGGCTTGTCAGCCATCTCATCCCAGCTGGCACACACTAGATCCCCCTAGAATGACACCAGCTACATACATACACAAGCACAAAAATTCAGATATCTGAGGTACCTTTGTTAAGTGCACACATGAGAGATGCATGTTAATTACAAATTACAAATCCTACAGAAACCACAAATTAGTTGACAATAACTGTAATTTCATGCTTTTGAATAGACTAACAAACACTACAGATGATAACACACGGCACACCATAGGTAACATTATCATTAAAGTGACTAACACACCCACAGCTCTCACATTCATACTTTGGCTATCACCATAACAAAACAGCAAGTCCAAAGACTTAATGAATACAAGTCTTCAAGTTCAAGTCTGTCAGTATTAAGTACTGACAACTGATACACTTGAACTATCGGTCAGTCAGTTGTAAGTGCTATACAAAATTAAGAATGAAACATAATAAAGTTTGAAATAATAGAAGTGCAGTTGTGTACCTACCATAAATGTAGATGTTCGAGTGTATTCACTGTTGCAGTCAGTTCTCTTGGATTATCCTGCTGGCAGGCTACCCGCAGTCGGCCTGAATTCCAAAGTCTAGGTCCGGCGTCGGTTGATGTCGCCTCTTCCCTGACGTCAGTGCGCCAGGGGTATAAAAGATGCAGCCAACGCCATTTTCTTCAGTTTTTCTTGCCCCAAATGTCAGGTGCCCCCAAATTGGTAGGCTGAAAATTATGCCAATAAGTATGCATGCACAAAAAGAAACATTTCCTTCATCTACAAGCAAATACACCACATAGGTTGTATAGGATAGAGAAGTACAGAGAAGTTCCAGCAAAGAAAAAAGGGGGATGGTGGGTGGGTAACCTGGACTGCAACAGTGAATACACTCGAACATCTACATTTATGGTAGGTACACAACTGTACTATGTTCATCGTGTTTCACTGTTGCAGTCATTACTCTTGGGTTGAATCCCAAAGCTGAGGATGGGTGGCTGGGCTACATAGGATTAGAAGAGGCTATGAGGCCCTGCAGAACTGCAGTGGCAAAGCCTGCTCTGGATTTAGAATAAAGAGGTAAGTGGTAGTGCTTTGTAAAAGTGTGCAATGAAATCCAAGTTGCAGCCTCTAAGATGTCTTTGGTTGGTACTCCCCTGAGGAAGGCTGCTGAAGTGGCTGCTGATCTGGTAGAATGAGGTCTAATGCCCTTAGGTACTGATTTGCCATGTTGAGAATAGCAGAAACGGATGCAATGGCCTATCCATTTAGAAATAGTCTGTTTTGAGATAGCCTTTCCTTGTGATCCTGCAGCATATGACACTAAAAGTTGCTCAGTCTTTCTGAAAGCTTTAGTTCTGTCCAAGTAGAAGCGTAGCTGCCTGTGTATGTCTAAAGAATGCAGACTTTTCTCACCCTTGTTCTGTGGGTTTGGATAAAAGGTAGACAAGTGAATGGTTTGGTTGAGGGCCACACTGGACACCACCTTAGGCATAAAGGTTTGGTTTATCCTCAGGGAAACCCTGTCTGGATGAAAAATGATAAAAGGTTACATAGCCATGAGTGCTTGTAACTCTGAGACCCATCTTGCAGAGGTTATTGCTAGGAGCAAAGCTGTTTTCCAGGACAATAATTTTATATCCGCCATTGAGGCTGACTCAAAAGGAGGCAGTGTGAGTTTTTCCAAGACATAATTGAGGTCCCATGCTGGAATTGGTGCTCTCCTTGGAGGCCTGATGTTTTTGGCCCCTCAGAGGTACTGCCTTATTAAAGGATGAGAAAAGACAGGTGGTTCCGTGTTGTAATGGGCTGAAATGGCACAGGCATGAATCTTAATTGATGAAAAAGAAAGGCCTTTGTCCAGCATCTCAGTTAGGTATTGTAAAATCTGAGGGATATTTGGTACATACTTGTCAATGCCTTGTTCCTAGTTCCAAGCACAGAATCTCTTCCATTTTTCTGCATAAGATTTTCTGGTACTGGGCCTCCTGGCCTCCAAGATAACATCCATAACAGCTTTTGAAAGAGGAGTGTTCTGAATGGCTACATTATTCACCATGCTGCCAGATTTAAGGTCCTGAGTTGGCTGTGCAGGATCTGATTGTTTTGTTGGGTCAGCAGGTGAGATGTTTGAGGCAATATCCATGCTGGACCTTGAGACAAGCTCTTTAGGATTGGGTACCAGTGCTGGTGTGGCCAGTCTGGTGCAATCAGTATCATTTTTGGTTTCTCTTGTCTGACCTTTAGGAGTACCCTGGGAAGGAGAGGCAGTGGAGGAAAGGCATATACTGTTAGATTTTTCCAGCTGAAGGATAGGGCATCCACTCTCCATGCTTGTTTGTGATAAATCCTTGTGCAAAATCTCTGTAATTGGCAGCTGTGAGGGGAGGCAAATAGATCTATGTCTAGGCATCCCCATTTCCTTGTTATCATGCTGAAGACTTGGGGATCCAGTTTCCACTCGTGGGGATCCATGAGGTTTGTGCTTAGTTCGTCTGACAGAGTATTTGTTTTTCCTGGCAGGAATTGTGCTTGCAGGTGAACTTGATAAGTCAATGCTGTGTCCCATAAGGTCATTGCTTGTCTGCAGAGGGGGTAGGAATGTGTACCTCCCTGCTTGTTTATGTACCACATGACCGTAGTATTGTCTGTCTTTCTCAGTAGCTGTCCTGGATGAAGTAGATCCTTGAAAGCTGTCAGGGCACTCTGAACAGCTAGCATCTCTTTTTGATTGATGTGAAGATGCATCTGTCCTGCAGGCCATGTGCCCTGAATACATTTTCCTGCCACATGGGCCCCCCCAGGCATAATCTGATGCATCCGTTGTCAGTGTCTGTCTGGCTGTGGGTAAACTGAATGGCAGACCTTTGTTGTGGTGACAGGCCTCTGCCCACCATCGAAACTCCTGTTGCAGGCAGGGAATGAGGGTAATTACTGTCTCCAGGCTGTGGCAATGCTGAGTCCAAACACTTTTTAGATACCATTGTAGTTTCCTCATATGCAGTCTGGCATATGGAATTTGTAGAATGCAGGATGCCATGAAACCCAAAGCCTGCAGGATTTTCCTTGCAGATAACTGGGTGTTTGTTGCCAGTCTTTTGAAGTAAGAAGTCAGTTGTTTTTGTTTGTCTGGCATGAGATAAGCCATCTGGGCAGTTGTGTTTAAGCTTGCACCCAGGAATATTATCTCTTGAGAGGGCACTAGTTTGGATTTCTTTTCTAGGCAAATTAGTAATCTTTTTACAAATGTCAGATGCTTTAGAAGAATGTCTTTGTTCTCTGCTTGACTAAGGCAGTCGTCCAAGTAGGGATATATTTGAATTCCTCTTTGTCTGCAAAATGCAATTACTGGAGCCAGGCATTTTGTGAAGACCCTGGGCGCAGTAGATAAGCCAAAGGGCAGTGAAGAGAATTGGTAATGCATTGAGCCGGCTATGAATCTGAGGTATCTTCTGCAAGATTGTCTGATTGGGACATGCAGGTATGCCTCTTTTAGGTCCAAAGTTATGAGCCAAGCCTTCTTGCCCAGCATGGGCAGTAGCTGCTGTAGAGTCAACATCTTGAATTTTGGAACTTCCAGAAACGTGTTTAGTATAGACAGGTCCAGTATTGGTCTCCAGGTTTTGTCCTTTCTGGGCACTAGGAAAAGTCTGGAGTAAAATCCTTGCCTCTGCTCTTGTTGTGGTACTTGTTGAATGGCCCTCATATCCATGAGGGCTGTAATTTGCTTTTGTGCCTCTGCCCATTGATTGTGTGGCAGGTCTGGCATACCTTTTGACCTTGGTAGGGTGTGAAAATGGAACCTGTAGCCTTGAGACACTATGTTCAAGACCCATTTGTCTTGGGTAACCATTTGCCAATTTGATGAAAAAAGTGCTAGTTTTCCCCCTAAGGGGGCTGTCAAAATAAAAGTGGTTGGATCCGGCAGAGGAAAGTCATTGGGACTGTTTCCTGTAAGGTTGTGATTTGTCTTCTCCGCTTTTGGAGGTAGGAGCACCCCATTGTTTAGGCCTGTATGAGCCTTGGGGCTGAGATCTGCCTATGGGATGCCTGTATCTGCCTCTTTGTGGTCTGTCTGATACTGGAAAGGACCAATTTTTTGAAGGCCAGTTCCTGCTAAATCTGGGTGGTTGCACCTGTAAGAAATCCTTAACTGTCTGCATGGATTTCGCTTTATCCTCTATTTTCTTCAACACCTCTTCTGCTTTAGCGCCAAACAAAGTATCATGCTGTAATGGGGCATCTAATAATTTTGCTTTAACATGATCAGGCAGGTTCTGTTCCTTTAACCAAGCATGCCTTTTAATAACAGAACCTGTAACAGCGGCCCTGCAAGAAGTCTCCAGTGAATCATAACCACATTGCAAAGTATGCTTTCCCACTTGTTCAGCTGCATGCAATAAATCCTGCATTTCCTTGTTCTCTGAACATTCAGTATTTGTCAACATTTTCTGTTTAAGCAGTGACATTAAGTATTGCTGATATTTAAGCATATGAAACTGACAATTTAAAGCCCTTACAGCCAAGGTAGCAGAAGTGTAAACCTTTTACACCCATCTGTCCAGTGCCCTAGAATCCCTATCAGAGGGGATAGGGTTTTTTGCAGTGGAAGCTTTGACCCCTTTGGGACCCTGAGATATAGTTTCTGGGTCAGCAGCGAGGTTTTTATATAGAAATTTATGAGAATCTGGGACCCTGTAGTATCTGTCTGGCTTAGCAGGTACAGGGGGTAAAGAGTCAGGGGACAGGCCGGACTCTGAAAATACATCATCTACAATGTCTAGAACAGGTGGAATAGCAAGGGGTCTGTGCTGAGGAAGCAGCAGAAAGTCTCTGAGCCATTTCTTAGATTCAGAATAATCTTGGCTCTCCCAGTGGAAATGCTCCCATATGGTATGCAGGGTTTCCCCAAAAGAGTAATCCTCAGGAGGAGAGGCTGAAGGAATGGATTCTTCAGCATCAGAGTCCTCATAGGGAGGCATGGAATAATCCTGTTCAGAAGAGGAATCAGAGGAAATTGAAACCTGATCAGAAGAATCATATTCTGTCTCTTGCCTAGGCCTCTTATCAGGGGGGGTGGGAACCCCTGATCAAAGTAAATAGGTCTTCGGCCAGTTTAAGCATCTGTTTTTTAGGAATGGAAGTCTGAGTAGGAGAATGCTGTACTTGTTTCTTTGTCTTTAGAGCTGCTTTAGTCTTTGTCTTTGAAGCTGATGATGGTTTAAAATATAATTGTGTAGGTCTGAAGACACCCTTCAGAAGTCGATGCCTGCTCAGCGGCTCCGGACCCATCTGAGGGAATGATTTCCGAGTGTCCAATACCTTGAGTATCCAGAGGCCCAGTCGGCTCCAAGTGGGAGTCAGAAGCGGCCAGTGGCTCTGAGGTAGCGGGCGTCAGGGGCTGCGAAAGCACCTGACAGAGAACCGGTGACTGGCCTAACGGAGGCCTCATCGTCAGTTTTGGACCTCGGATGCCTATCCTTTTCCTTGTCCTTGCATTTTTTGTAAATTCCGGTCGTCGGCTGTTCTGATGGCATTATATAATTAAATCTTTGGCCAAAGTAGTGAAATGCAAAATCAAACCGACGCTTAATAGTACGCTGGTTAAATCTAGCACAAAACTGACAGCTAGCAACGTTGTGATCAGGGCCTAGGCAAGGAATACAATAAGAGTGAAAATCCTTATGAGGTATTTGCTTCCCACAAGAAATACAATTGTTAACTTTTTCTGACATCGGTCTGGAGCAAGAAAAAAGTTTCCCCAATGGGGTATTTAGCTTTAATGAAGACTTCGGTTCTATTCGGATTTGAAAATCTCAGGAGTCGGCCGACCGGCACTTGCGAACTGGTTTTGCTTTGGGCACCATGTGGCAAGAAAGACTGAAGAAAATGGCATTGGCTGCATCTTTTATACCCCTGGCGCACTGACGTCAGGGAAGAGGCGACAGCAACTGACGCCGGACCAAGACCTTGGAATTCAGGCCGACTGCGGGTAGCCTGCCAGCAGGATAACCCAAGAGTAATGACTGCAACAGTGAAACACGATGAACATCAGGGAATATTGTATTACTGTCTAACAATATCAGCTTTCTGAGAACAAGTAAATAACCAAAAACACCTACCAAATTAGAAATTAATAAATGACCAATGAAATATACGCTCGTGTTGACATTATGGGCTTCATATTTTCAAAGCAGTAATCTACAAACAGCAGGTCTATGTGGGTACGCAAATCCTGAACTTGCAGGACTAATACATAAATTCAGAGGCCTTTTTATAGACATGCCTCCCTCCCTAACAAAAAAAGAATAATATGCTTAAACAATTGGGGGGTTGGAGCTGATATGCAGATAAAAGGTGTTACATTTTTGCATATCAGTAGGATTCATACACAGGAATCTATAATGAGTTCATTTGCATACAAAATATGTAAACAGTCCTGATCTTATACCAGTAAGCAGCAATTTTACAGCAGAATACGGTCATGCAAGGAGCAGGGAAAAGGTTTCATTTGGTGTCAGAGACTGGTTGTACATACATGGGCAGACTGCTGAAGGGGTCGTTGAGGGAAATGCTTCATTTTGATGTCAAAGACATGTTTGTAAATACCTGGGCAGACTACTGAAGGGGTCATTAGGAGCAATGTTTCATTTGATATGCATAGGTGGGCAGATTAGTGAAAGGGTCGTTAGAAGCAATGTTTCATTTGATGTGCATACGTGGGCAGACTACTGAAAGGGTCATTCAGGGAAACATTTCATTTTGGTGCTTGCGCAAACTTGGACATACTATTGAAGGGATTGGTGGGGAAGTGTTTCATTTTGGTGCTTGTGCATACTTGGACAACCTGCAGAAGGGATGGCTGGGGGCAAGTTCGTGGACTGGAACTCTGTTATGAAAGGTAAGTGACATCATTCAAATAGAGATGTTTGTATCATGCGGATATTCAACTATGAATTGCAAGAACACCTCATTAGGATTCACTTCTTTTTCTTCTTCTTTTTCTTTCATCTGCTCCCATTAGGAGTCGCCACAACGGATCATCTGTTTCTATTTTTTCCTGTCCTCTGCATCTTTCTCTGTCACACCAAACACTTGCATGTCCTCTCTCACCACATCCATAAACCTTAACCTAGGCCTTCCTCTTTTCCTCTTAACTTGCAGCTTCGTCCTTAGCAACCTTATCCCAATATACCTCATTAGCATACTCTGCTTTACCAAATTTCTCATTTGCATCTCATTACACTTAAGGTCTTTTGTATTAGCGTAAATTGGCTCTATAAATCTCGCCTTTGCTGCGCTCATTCATAAACATCAGGGATACCCTAAACGCATTTGCACAAATTACTATGAATACCACCCATAAAACAGCACCCAAAAATAACCATTTCAGCAGAATGCAAAGCAGTTTAAAGCCCACTGCAAAGTTCATGCTCTATTAAGCCAAACAGGCTATTTAAATAAGCATGTAGCTGAACACAAATTAATCACTTCCGTCATGAAATTAATTTACCAACAAGAAAATAAAATAGAAAATGGACTGCAGTCATTCTTGAAATGGACCATTTACCAGTCTCCTAAACCAAAAATGTTCACAAAGGTAACTGAAAAACATTCACATGATCACTTTTTAATTTCCTTACAATATCCCAAGTTAATCCTTTGGAAAAGTAATTCCAGTATTCTGAAGTAGACAACTCAACTGCCCTAATGAAAACAAACTCAAGAATAGGATTCAACATGGAACTGAACAGGCAGCAAGTTGCATAGCCCTTGGATATAATAGACTAATGCAGGGGATGAGGGGAGATGATTCTTACAACCCTCCATGGCAGCAAGGGTGATGTGTGCTGCTGGGATGAACTAATGATGCTCATTCGCCCTAACCATCACACAGCAAGTCCAGGGAAGACTTGGAGGAGTAAGTAGACTTGACACAGGATGGGGAAAGCAGGATAAGCTGATGCTGGCTGCATGGGAGTGAGGGAGGGGAGCAACTAATATACTTTATGTTCTTTCTCTTTTGTATTACATTCTGTATGTGTACCTAATGGATCCCCTCTGAAAATTGGCTTCACCCAGCAGAAATAACTCGGTCATCAAAATGTAAATAAATAAGCAATCAAACAAAGAATATGTCGGTTCGCCATTACACAAGCTTGTTGTGTTACAAATAAGGTGCAAACCTTTAAATATTTGAATTGAAATGTCAGTAGGATAAAGAGGAAAACAAATCTGTCCATAGTTTGACGCTGGCAGCCATCTTGCATCATCATAGATGGACGTTTTGAAACAGCTCTGATAGCTCTATCTTTGACCTTTTTTCAGTGTGACTTATTCATTCACAATCACTTTTGTACTCCACAAGAACAAGTCTTCCTCAAACACATAACTCTTAAATAAGGAGAAAAACTTAGAACATCTAATAAGGAAAAAAACAGAACATGTCCCAGGACCATATATGTTCCTTAGAAAACTGTTCTTGTCTCTGCCTGGTGTGCA
The DNA here is from genome assembly GCF_019279795.1 of Protopterus annectens. NCBI lineage: Eukaryota > Metazoa > Chordata > Ceratodontiformes > Protopteridae > Protopterus > Protopterus annectens. Next base: position 179,618,926 of record NC_056745.1, on the reverse strand, counting down.
GGCAGTGCATCATTTCTTATTTTAATGGCATCCTTATGCCAAACAACTGAAGAGGAAATACAGTTGGTGAATCAGATGAGCAATTTTCTAGACAACAGACACTTAAGAACAGGGATCTAGATATGGCAAACTGCAAACATCCTGTAGTTCTGACTTAAAACACTGAAAGACTATTTTCCACAAATCCTACTGTAGTCTGGTTCATCATCATCATCATCATCATCACTTGAACACAGGCTGTTTTCTAGAATAACTTTTGGACAGTCCAGTCAAAAATAGTGCAATAAGGTCCTCAGCCAGTCTTCCTTCAGTCTGTGAAACAAGGACATATTTTATTTATTCATTCATTCATTCTTTGCAATAAGGCACCCGTTACAATAGATCTGAACTTTAAATTCAGCTCTTCTGAGTCATTATATCAAGGCCTTCAAGTTGGCTTTGGTGGTCTCCAATTCAAGCCGATGCCTTTAGTAGGCTTTGGAGACCCCACTTCAGGTTTGTGTACATCATGCATTTACTTTCTGTTCTAATGCAACACAGCCTGATGGAATGAACAATAAAGACTGTCTTCAGTACTTTTACATCTACAAATTAATGTGTCTTATAAAAATATAATCAACAGCTGTCCATCCATCCATTTTTCTAAACCACATGTTCATCTAAGGGCTGTAGTGATCCTATATTAAAACAATTGTTTTCCTTATAGAATACACTGAATCTACTCTCATGTTCTCTGCTTCTGAACATTACATCTGAAGTAGGAATGTTCATTTGTCTGCAACCTGTGGGTTACGGATCCGATATCGGATCCGAGCCGGCAACTTGTTTCAAGCTAATGGATCCGAGCTCCTAGCCCCTCCCTTCACCCATAATCCCCTGCTAACCCTCCATGACCCCAGATCTCGTTTGCCGCTCTTGTGAAGGCTGGATCTTTTTGAGCTCCGTCAGATAAGTCAAAAAAAGTTAACTTTTTGAATTATTTCTTGTCAGGAAATATTTTTTTTGTTGTTTAAAGTAATATTATATAGTGTGTCTGTGTTAGGTTCCTTAAATTTTTTATTAATACCCTCCCTTCGCTGGTCGCTAGTGTGTGAGTGTTTGTTGTGTGTCTTTTGGGGCCTGTGTGTGTGTGTAGTTGTCTTTTTCTTCTTTTTTAGTTAAAAAAAAAAAAAAAAGGGAATGGCTGAGGCCCCAAAAGCCATATTTTCTAAATGTACCGAGTGTGGCCATAAGCTCTCCCCGGCTGATGGCCACACTCGGTGCATTCGGTGCCTTGGGGTTGAACACCTCACCTCGGGCTGTACTATCTGTGCAGTGTTCAACCCCAGGGCACTGAAAGAACAGAGGTCGAAGCTGGTCCTGGCGGGACTTCTACCCCCAGATTCAGCTTCGGCCTCCGCTACTTCTACTACTCCTGTGGCTCCGTCACAGCCTGTGATGGTTGCCACTCCTGCCCCCCTGCCTCCGACTGGGACTCAAACTCCCTCTAAAGTGTCGGAGGACAGGGAGGCCAGGAGGGAGAAGCACCACAAGTGGCGGGCCGAGACCTCCGTTTCGGCCCCGCCAGCTAAGCGGGCTTCTCCCTCCATTGCTTCTAGGTCTCCTCCTCCTCGGCTCCGATCCCCTTCTTTCTCCCCGGGGCCCGAGGAGGAGGAGACCCGATCTCCGTCGAGGTCATCGAGGCGGCATTCCAGGCCTGCCTCGGTGGCCTCTTCGAGATCTACATTTAGTTTATCTGATGCAGACATGGACCAGATGATTCGAAGGTTCATCCAGGCCCAGCTGCAGATGGGAGTGCTCTTGCCTCCCCCCCCTCGGGGGGGGGAGCTCGACACCTTTTTTCCACCCAATTGCTCCTTCTCCGACCCGTTACTCGGGTTCAGAGTGCTCGGAGCCAAGCAGCCTTGGAGCCGGGGGTGGGTTGGCGCTGACAGTACTTGGTACTTCGGATCCGACCCTACCCTCGAGTCTGTCGGATCCAACCTCTCGGAGCCGTGGTCCGAGCTTTGGATCCGGGGGATTCAGTGTGCCTTCGGCTCCGTCCAGGTCGGAGCACACTGGTCCCTCGGATCCGACGGTCTCGGCGCCGGCTCCGATCCCTTCATCGGATCCGATTGGGAGCCGACTTTCGGATCCATTGGAAAGTGGCTCTCCCTCGGCATTCGATGTTGTGGAGAGGGCTCTGTTGAGAGCATCCGGACCCCCGGTCCTTGCATCGACTCCTCCCTGCACTCCCTCTCTGCTGGGCCAGGCTTCCATCACCCGGCCAAAGGGACAGCCTGCTTCGATGTCACAGATATTTCCATTGGAACAGGATGTTGCTGGCGAGGCCTCCTCGGACAGTCCCCCCGAGGAAGCTCCCCGCAAGCATAAGTGCAAAAGGAGGCACGTGGACTCCCCTGAGTCCTTAACCGAGGACACGGACTTGGAGGAAGGGGAAGGCTCCCCAAGATCACCCCCTGAGGATGTCTCCTTTGGAGACATCATGGAGATGCTAAGAATAAGAGGTGGGTGGTCTGCCCCCAAGTCTTCCTCTGCCGAGTCCGTGTTTCTGGAGGTATTCGAGGCAGGCCCATCTACCTCCTGGGTGTCCCCTCCAGCCGATCCCCTGGTGGACCTTATTACCACCAGGGCATGGAAGGATCCGGACACCGTGGAGCCAATACCCAAATGACTGGATAGGATTCTTAGCCCCCCCTCAGACCGGTCTCATTGGAGTAAGGGCCCCCCTGTAGATGACATGTTGACGGCGGCAGCCACAAAGAGGGAATTGGCTCAGGAGAGTCCCTCAGTCCATCCACCGAGCAAAGAGTCCCGTTTGATGGATCACTTAGGGAAGCGAGCCTTTAGTTCAGCGACCTTCTCAGTAAGGTCTCTGAACTATATGGCACATGTCATCAGGATGCAGCGGGATCTTATCAAAGAATACGCTGCATCCCCCCCGAGACCATGTCGGAGGAGGATAAACAATTGTACTCCACCCGAATGGCCACTCTGAGATCTATTTCAAACACCTCTATGCGGCTATTGTCCCACGCCACAGAGGGAGCCGCTAGGGCCAGCGGAGCAGGCCTAGTCATGAGACGTCAGGCCTGGCTCTGTCATTGCGACTTTACGGAGCCCTTTAAAGCGTCCTTCGTGAATGCCCCCTTTGATGGTTCTGCCCTTTTTGGCAAAACAGTTCGCGAGACGCTTGTCCAGAGCAAGAAGGACGGGAAGACGTTGTCTGCCATCGGAGTCCGCTTCTCTGCTCCCCAGCGGTCCTTTTCAAGGAACCAAAAGGGTCAGAAGAAGATGTGGTTCCGAAAATCACAACATTCCCAACCAGCTCCGGACAACCAGTCCTACCGTGGCAGAGGTGGACAGGGAGGACGTCGCCCTAGGGGCAGAGGGGCTCCAAGAAATTTTGGGTCCAGAGAACCTTTCTCTGAACGGCCCGTGCAGCAACCCTGAGGGGTTGCCCGGCTGCTCCACTCTGGAGGCAGTCGGGGGGCATTTTTCGAAGCATCTAGCGGCATGGGAGTCCATCACAACAGACCGCTGGGTGCTTCACATCATATCCAGAGGGTACAAAATACCAATTCTCCATGTCCCCCAATCCAAGAACCTTCCAGATGTACCACCCGATCACAGGGAGGCCGCAGCCGCAGAAATACAGCAGCTGCTAAGAAAAAGAGCCATCCAGCCCATCCCCCAAGACCAGCTCAGATTAGGGTTCTACTCCAGGTTCTTTTTGGTGCGAAAAAAGACGGGGGATCTGAGACCCATCCTAGACCTTTCCCGCTTGAACCTGTCAGTAACCAAGGAAAAATTCCGAATGGTCACTCTTCAATCTATCCTCCCCCTTCTGAGGGAGAACGATTGGATGTGCTCTATAGACCTCAAGGATGCGTATTACCACATCTTAATGGACAAACGATCCAGGAGGTTCCTTCGCTTCCGGCTGGGAGCCAGTCACTACCAGTTCAGGGTCCTTCCCTTTGGCCTCACCACAGCCCCCTGGGCGTTCACCAAAGTGTTAGCAGTGATTGTGGCCCACCTGAGACTCCAGGGAATTCAGGTCTTCCCGTACCTGGACGACTGGCTCCTGACCGCACCAACAAGGCATCTACTTTGCTCAGCCAGAGACTTCTTTCTCCATCTAGCCCCACAACTAGGCATTACTATCAATGTCGGCAAATCCCTACTGGCTCCAACACAGATCATAGAATTTATAGGTGCCAGAATAAACACCAGAGATTTGCGAGCCTTCCTAACTGCGGAGAGAATCAGAAATCTTCAACTTCATGTGCGGGCTATCCTTCTTTCAGAGGCTTCACCAGCGGAATTGATCCTGAGGGCACTAGGCTCCATGGCAGCAGCGATTACACTCCTTCCATGCGCCCATTTGAACATGCGAGTCCTGCAATGGACTCTGTTAGTGCAATGGTCCTTCCTATCCCTCCCTCTCCACCTTCCCATTGCTATCAGCAAGGCTTGCAGAAGGGCGTTACTATGGTGGCTCCAAGCATCAAACTTCCATACGGGCCGACCCTTCTGCACCTCTCCCCCTATTGCCACGGTGACCACGGATGCTTCCCGCCTCGGGTGGGGGCATTACTCAGGCAGGACAGTCCAAGGCACATGGAACGATACAGAGACCTCCCTGCATATCATCGTTCTGGAGATGAGAGCGGTGCTGTTAGCGTTGCAAGCACTTCAGAGCTTCCTCCCCACAGGAACGATTGCAATTCACTCAGACAACATGTCAGTGGTCTGGTATATCAACAAACAGGGGGGGAACCAGATCTTATCCTCTTTGCCGCGAAGCCATGAGAGTGTGGGAATGGGTGATCTCCACCAACCGCTTTCTGATTGCAATGCACATTCCGGGGAGGACCAACATCCTAGCGGACAAGCTCAGCGCACCCTTCTTACCCCCTACGAGTGGTCTCTCAATCCTCTAGTAGCGAAGCAGATATTTGCAACATGGGGGCAACCCTGCTGCGATCTTTTTGCATCTCCATCAAATGCCAAATGCGACAATTTCTTCGCTCTAATCCCCCCACCAGGGGAATCTCCAAGAGACGCTCTGGTGCATGCTTGGCCACCCGGTCTACTCTATGCCTATCCTCCTCTTCCAATGATGATACAACTGTTACAGAAAGCCTCGCGGTTGGGGAGCAAAATGATTCTCATTGCCCCATTCTGGCCTCGACAAATTTGGTTCCCTTACCTGTGGTCTCACCATGTGAATCACCCTTGGATTCTAGATCCCATCCCGGATCTCATCTCGCATCCATCGGACTTGCCAACTCCAAACCTGGACAATCTGAAACTGACAGCTTGGTTGCTCCAGTTCCACTCCTAGTTAGGACTCCGGGTATCTCTTCACAAGTCAAAGCCATCCTCGTGGCAGCACATAAGCCCTCCACCAGGAAGGTATATCACAGCAAATGGAAACGTTTTTCCATCTGGGCGCCGAGAGCTAGATCCCTTTACGGCTCCTCTTCCATCCATTTTAGACTTCCTAACTGAACTCTTTCAAGAGGGTGCTAGTTGTTCAACTGTCAAAGTGCAATTGGCAGCCATTTCTCATTATCATGTGGGACATGATACAGGACCCTTGATGTCAGCCAAATTGTGTAAAACCTTTCTCAAGGGTACCTTTTTACTTAGACCTCCTGTAAAAGAAGCCGTACCCCCATGGGATCTTACTTTAGTTCTTCAAGCCTTGACTGCTCCACCCTTTGAACCTGCTGCTTCAGTGGACCTCAAATTCTTGTCATGGAAAACGGCATTCCTTGTAGCCATTACTTCAGCGAAAAGAGTGTCGGAACTTCAGGCTCTTTCTGTAAAACCTCCGTACCTGATTTTTCACCCTGATAGAGTGTACCTCAGGATCAATCCCTCCTTTCTTCCCAAGATAGCATCAGAAACCAACATAAACCAATCCATAAATTTACCGGTTTTCTTCCCTAAATATCAAAATAAGGGTAAATACAAGCTGCACTCATTGGATGTTCATAGGCAGCTTCGTTTTTATACCCATATGACGGCTGGCCATAGACAATCCGACCAGCTGTTCGTTTCCATTGCCAAATTTAACTTGGGGAAAGCTATCTCTAAAGTATCTTTATCTCGCTGGATTTCCCAATGTATCCTGCTAGCTTATCAAGCCTCGGGTAGACCCGCACCAGAAGGAGTTCGTGCTCATTCCACTCGCTCCATTTCTACTTCTGCGGCTTTCAGGTCTAGAGTTCCTTTGGATGATATTTGTTCTGCAGCCACTTGGGCTTCATCTCATACCTTTATCAACCACTACAAGCTAGACCTGCTTTCTAGAGGGAGAGCATCCTTTGGCTCTGTGGTGCTTCGTAATATCCTTCCATGATGGCCACCCAGGGTGCAGGTAGCTGGGGACTCTGTCCCACAGGTTGCAGACAAATGAACATTCCTACTTCAGATTTAGAAGTTATGTACTCACCATAACGTTCCATCTGAGTAGGTAGTTCATTTGTCTGCAACCATCCCCCCCTCCTTCCCCCTGACCTTCTTTGGATCTATTAGTTTTTTTAGATATCCTTTGTTGGATATATATGGAGAGGCAAACTCGATCTGAGGTCATGGAGGGTTAGCAGGGGATTATGGGTGAAGGGAGGGGCTAGGAGCTCGGATCCATTAGCTTGAAACAAGTTGCCGGCTCGGATCCGATATCAGATCCGTAACCCACAGGTTGCAGACAAAAAACGTTATGGTGAGTACATAACTTCTAATTTTTCTCAATTTTAAGCAAGAGGTGCTAGTATGAGCTAGTCTATCCAATTACAAAACCAATAAACAATGTAACAACATTGTGTGAAGTGGAGTTATGCAATCTAACCACTAACAAGCAACTATCATTCGAGGATAGTGAATTCATCATGAGTAGTGATATCAGAGCAACAAGCAACTATCGTTCGAGGATAGTGAATTCATCATGAGTAGTGATATCAGAGCAACAAGTAACTATCGTTCGAGGATACTGAATTCATCATGAATAGTGATATCAGAAACTGTGAAACTGCAATCATTCAGACTGCAGTCAAAAATTCCAATGTCAATTCGACTCCTATGTCAAAGTGGAAAGCAGTAAAGCTACCGCAGTACAATGCCTGCAAGGGCAGCATACACAGAGGTGTTACCAGTACAGTTCTCAGAACCACTTATGCTGCTGTGGAAATGGCGAAAGCAAGACAAATCGTTCCCTATGAACACATAAAATACTGGGCTTTGTATTAGTGTAGTACCTCGCAAGCTGTTCTGCGCAGATGTGGGCATGGTCTTAGTGACTGACAGGTGAAAGGGGCATGCCGTTCTACGGTAAACACGCAAGCTCCTCTGCCATGCAGATGTGGCATGAATATTCATTGACTATTTGTACTTTACCCTTTTCCAAACTGTAGTTAGATCTCAGAGTTGGTATATTTTTTTGCAGGGGGACAAGAACCCCTTCATCACCCACACCCCCCACTAATTAAATATACCAACTCTGAGATTGCACTACATTGAGGAAAAGGGGTAAACTATGAATACACAATGAATATTCATGCTGCCATTGGTATAAATATTACTTAAGTTTACTAAGACGTCACTGATTGCTGGACGGTGGGTGGGGTTTAGGCAGGACTTGTTACTACACATCCTGCGAGGTACTACACTAATACATGGAGAAGTACTTCCGGGAATTATAAGGACTGTATAGTTATTTTCAAGTGCACCACATTTCCTGTGTGCTTTACAAGTAGCAAATTAAACCGTGTAACCCATGAAGGTGTTAAGGAAATTTAGATGGGGGAACTTTAATGTTCATCTTTAAAATGACTCTACACAGGAGCAGTGGTGTGACTAGTGCAGAACATTCTGACACCTTTTTTTTTGGTAACCAAATGAGTCGTACTAGTCCCAACACAATATATGTCTTGTTGAAGAGTCAATAGCTTCACTGACACTTTACAGTGTCATCCAGTATGAAACTGGAAAAGAAAAACAAATGCAAGTTGACAAACATATCTTAATTAATTTACAGTTCCCTGAATGAACTCCAGGTTATAACTGCAAATCAAGCTCAACAGCAAGAGTTTAAGTATGGTTTCCTTTTGCCTGGCATCCCTTAGGGAAGGTAGATTACCTAATAGTGGAAAGCCATTAATGCTCTGTGCCAGCAGCTTACACTGCAATGCAGAAAACTTTTGGATAACAACCTCTCAGCTCATTTATTTTACCTGGGACTCTGCTGACCTATAAACCTTTGTGCTCTTACATGTCTGTCTGTCTATTGGGCAAGTAAGCACTGACTTCTTAAAAAGCTGATTTTGCTAACAGCTTTTGGAAGCTATTTGTTTAGTCTGAGTACCTGCATGCAAACTAACTTTAACCTTGTAAAACATAGTAGCAAAGTACAGTTGTGTACCTACCATAAATGTAGATGTTCGAGTGTATTTCTGTAGCAGTCATTACAATTGGGTTATCCTGCTGGCAGGCTACCCACAGTTGGCCTGAGTTCCAAAGTCTAGGTCCGGCGTCGGTTGCTGTCGCCTCTTCCCTGACGTCAGTGCGCCAGGGGTATATAAGATGCAGCCGACGCCATTTTCTTCAGTTTTTCTTGTCCCAGATGATAGGTCCCCCCACAATGGTAGGCTAAATTATGATAATAAGCATGCATGCACAAAAAACAACTTTTCCTTCATCTACAAGCACATACACCACATAGGTTGTATAGAGTAGAAAAGTACAGTTAGGTCCCAGCAAAGAAGAAAGGGGGATGGTGGGAGGGTAACCTACACTGCAACAGTGAATACACTCGAACATCTACATTTATGGTAGGTACACAACTGTACTATGTTCATCGTGTTTCACTGTTGCAGTCATTACGATTGGGTTGAATCCCAAAGCTAAGGTTGGAAGCCTGGAGCTAAATAGGATTAGGTGAGGCTATAAGGCCCTTCAGAACTGCAGTGGCAAAGTCTGCCCTGGATTTAGAGTAGAGAGGTAGGTGATAGTGCTTTGTAAAGGTATGCACTGAACTCCAACTTGCAGCCTCTAAGATGTCTTTGGTTGGTACTCCTCTGAGGAAGGCTGCTGAAGTGGCTGCTGCTCTGGTTGAATGTGGCCTAATGCCCTTAGGCACTGATTGCCATGCTGTGAATAGCAGAAACAAATGCAATGGCCTATCCACTTTGAAATAGTCTGTTGTGAGATAGGCTTTCCTTGTGATGCTGCAGCATATGCCACTAGAAGTTGATCAGTCTTTCTGAAAGCTTTAGTTCTGTCCAAGTAGAAGCATAGCTGTCTGTGAATGTCCAAAGAATGCAGAATTTTCTCGCCCTTATTCTGTGGGTTTGGATAAAAAGTAGGCAAATGAATTGTTTGGTTAAGGGCCACACTGGACACTACCTTAGGCATAAATGTAGGGTTTGTCCTCAGCGAAACCCTGTCAGGATGGAAAATAAAAGGTTCCACAGCCATGAGGGCCTGTAACTCTGAGACTCCTCTAGCGGAGGTTATTGCTAGGAGCAGAGCTGTTTTCCAGGATAAGAATTTTATGTCAGCTGCAGAGGCTGGCTCAAATGGAGGCAGTGTGAGTTTTTCCAAGACATAGTTGAGGTCCCATGCAGGTATTGGTGTACAACTTGTTGGTCTTATGTTTTTGGCCCCTCTGAGGTAATGCCTCAGTAACAGATGAGAAAAAATAGGTGGTTCTGTATTGTAATGAGCTGAAATGGCAGTGGCATGAATTTTAATTGATGAAAAGGAAAGGCCTTTATCCAGCATCTCAGTTAAGTATTGTAAAATCTGAGGAATATTTGGAACAATCGTGTCAATGCCTTGTGCTTGGTTCCAAGCACAGAATCTCTTCCATTTGTCTGCATAAGATTTTCTGGTGCTAGGCCTCCTGGCCTCCAAAATAACATCCATCACTGCTTTAGAAAGAGGTGTGTCTTGAGAGGCTATATTATTTGCCATGCCGCCAGGTTTAAGGTTTTGAGTTGGCTGTGCAGTATCTGGCTGTCTTGTTGGGTCAACAAGTGAGGAATTTGAGGTAATGTCCAGGCTGGGCAGTGAGACAAGGTCTTTAGGATTGGGTACCAGTGCTGGCGGGGCCAGTCTGGGGCAATCAGTATCATTTTTGGTTTCTCTTGTCTGACCTTGAGGAGTACCTTGGGGAGGAGAGGCAGAGGAGGAAAGGCATATACTGTTAGATTTTTCCAGCTGAAAGACAGAGCTTCCACTTTCCATGCTTGCTTGTGATAAGTCCTTGTGCGGAATCTTTGTAGTTGGTAGTTGTGAGGAGAGGCAAATAGGTCTATGTCCGGGCATCCCCAGGTCTTTGTTATCATGCTGAAGACTTGTTGATCCAGTTTCCACTCGTGGAGATCCATTAGATTTCTGCTTAGTTCGTCTGCCAGAGTATTTTTCCTTCCTGGCAGGAATTGAGCTTGCAGATGTACTTGGTAAGTCAATGCTGTGTGCCACAAGTTCATGGCTAGCCTGCAGAGGGGGTAGAAATGTGTGCCTCCCTGCTTATGTACCACATGACTGTAGTATTGTCCGTCTTTATTAGTAGTTGTCCTGGATGAAGTTGATCCTTGAAGGCTGCATTCTGAACAGCTAGCATCTCTTTTTGATTGATATGTAGATGCATTTGACTTGCGGACCATGTGCCCTGAATACATCTTCCTGTTATATGGGCCCCCCAGGCGTAATCTGATGCATCTGTTGTCAATGTCTGCCTGGCTGTGGGTAAGGTGAATGGCTGTCCCGTGTTGTGGTGACAGGCTTTTGCCCACCATCGAAACTCCTATTGCAGGCAGGGAATGAGGGTAATTATTGTTTCCAGGCTGTGGCAATGTTGAGTCCAAACACTTTTTAGATATCATTGAAGTTTCCTCATATGCAGTCTTGCATATGGAATTAGCAGAATGCAGGATGCCATGAAACACAAGGCCTGCAGAATTTTTCTTGCAGATAACTGGGTCTTTGTTGCCAACATTTTGAAGTAAGTAATCAGTTGTCTGTGTTTGTCTGGCATGAGAAAAAACATCTGGGCAGCTGTATTTAAGCTTGCACCCAGGAATATTATCTCTTGAGAGGGTACGAGTTTTGATTTCTTCTCGTTTACTGTGTACCCTAGACTTGTTAGTAATCTTTTTACAAATGCCAGATGCTGTAGTAGAATGTCCTTGTTCTCCGCTTGAATAAGGCAGTTGTCCAAGTAAGGATATATTTGTATTCCTCTTTGTCTGCAAAATGCAATTACTGGTGCCAGGCACTTTGTGAAGACCCTGGACGCAGTAGATAAGCCAAAGGGCAGTGCAGGTAGCAGCTTCTAGGATGTCTCTGGTAGGGACGCCTCTGAGAAAGGCTGTAGAGGTAGATGCAGCCCTGGTAGAGTGAGGTCTGATCCCCTGGGGGATAGGTTTTCCATGATGCTTATAGCAGAAATGAATGCAATGGCTTATCCATTTAGAAATGGTTTGCTTTGAAATAGCCTTCCCCTCTTCCCCTGCAGCAAATGCTACCAGCAGTTGCTCGGATTTCCTTAGAGGTTTAGTCCTGTCCAAGTAGAATCTAAGTTGTCTGTGCACATCTAAGGAACGCAGTATCCATTCCCCTTTATTCTGTGGATTGGGAAAGAAGGTTGGCAAATGAATGGACTGATTAAGAGCCACACTGGATACCACCTTGGGCATGAAGGATGGATTGGTTCTGAGGGACACCTTGTCTGCATGAAAGATGATGAAAGGCTCCACTGCCATAAGGGCCTGTAATTCAGATACCCTTCCAGCTGAAGTGACTGATAAAAGGAAAGCTGTTTTCCAAGAAAGAAATTTTAAGTCTGTAGTAGCAGCTGGCTCGAAAGGAGGTAGAGTGAGTTTCTTCAAGACAAAGTTAAGGTCCCAGGCTGGGGTTGGAGTTCTCCTGGGTGGTCTCAAATTTTTGGTCCCTCTGAGGAACTGCTTGAGCCATGGATGAGAGAAGAGGGGAGGTTCTGTGTTATAATGAGCTGAAATGGCTGAGGCGTGGATTTTAACGGAGGAAAAAGACAGCCCCTTGTGAAGCATCTCAGTTAAGTATTGTAAAATCTGAGGTAAATTGGGCGCTGCTGTGCTCATCCCTTGAGTCTGATTCCAGGCACAGAATCTTTTCCATTTTTCTGCATAAGATTTTCTAGTACTAGGCCTCCTTACCTCTAAATGATATCCATCACAGGTTTGCTGAGGGATGGTAAAGGAGAGACTAAGTAATTAGCCAGGCTGCAAGGTTCAGTGTTGGAAGCTGAGGGTGCAGAATCTGGTTCTCCTGCTGAGGCAGCAGGGAAGGAGTCTGAGGCAGGTGCCATGGAGATAACCGTGACACACTATGCAGGAGGGGGTACCAGTGTTGGCCCGGCCAGTCTGGAGCAATCAAAATCATCCTTGGTTTGTCCTGTTTGATTTTTAGTAGTACTTTGGAGAGCAGAGGTAGAGGGGGGAAGACATAGACTGATAGGTTTTTCAGCTGAAGGATAGAGCATCCACTTTCCAGGCTTGTTTGTGGGGGTCCTTGTGCAAAATTTGTCCAATTGGTAGTTCTGGGGAGAGGCAAATAGGTCTATATCTGGGCTCCCCCATTTGCTTGTCAATGTGTTGAAAATGCTTGGTTCCAGTTTCCACTTGTGTGGGTCCATGAGGTTTCTGCTTAGTCCATCTGCCAGTGTATTTAATTTTCCTGGCAGGAATTGAGCTTGTAGGTGCACTTGGTAGCTCAAGGCTGTGTTCCACAATGCCATGGCCAGTCTGCAGAGGGGGTAAGAATGTGTACCCCCCTGCTTGTTTATGTACCACATAATAGTGGTGCTGTCCGTCTTTACCGTTAGTTGTCCTGGAAGAATGTGGCCCTTGAAGGCTGTCAGAGCATTCTGTACAGCTAACATTTCTTTTTGATTGATATGCAGGTGCATTTGACTTGGGTTCCATTTGCCCTGAATGCACTTCCCTGCCAGGTGAGCCCCGCATGCATAGTCTGATGCATCTGTTGTTAGGGTTTGGGTGGCAGGGGGTGGTGTGAAAGGTAGTCCCTTGTTTTGGTGGCAGGCCTCTACCCACAAAAGGAACTCTAGGTGTAGGCAAGGTATGACAGGAATCATTGTTTTTAGGTCTTAAGAATGCTGACACCATAGGCTTTTTAGATACCACTGTAGTTTCCCATATGCAGTCTTGCATATGGAATTAGAAGAATGCAGGAGGCCATGAACCCTAAGGCTTGCAGTATTTGTCTTGCAGATAGCAGGGTTTTTGTGGCCACTTGTTTGGAGTATGTTGTCAAATGAATTTGTTTTTCTGGAGTGAGGTAAGCCGTCTGGGAAGTTGTATTCAAGCTTGCTCCAAGGAATATAATTTGTTGACAGGGTACCAGGTGTAATTTCTTTTCATTTATGGTGTACCCCAGACAAGTTAGAACCCTTTTTACAAAGGCCAGATGATTCGAAAGTATGTCCTGGCTTTCTGTCTGAATTAGACAATCGTCCAGGTATGGGTATATTTAAATATTTCTTTGCCTGCAAAATGCAATAACTGGAGCTAGGCACTTTGTGAATATCCTGGCGCAGTAGATAAGCCAAAGGGCAGTGCAGAGAACTGATTTGAAGCGTAGGTATCTTCTGCAAGATTCCCTGATTGGGATGTGCAGGTATGCTTCTTTTAAATCTAGTGTTGCCAACCAGGCATCTTTGCCTAGCATAGGAAGTAATTGGTGAAGAGTCAGCATCTTGAATTTTGGAATCTCCAAAAAGGTGTTTAGAGTAGACAGGTCCAGGATAGGACGCCATGAATTGTCTTTTCTGGGTACCAGGAATATTCTCGAGTAGAAACCTTGTCCCTTTTCCTCTTCTGGTACCAGTTGAATAGCCTCCATGCTTAAGAGAGAAAGTACTTTTTTTGGGTCTCTGCCCACTGATTTGGGGGTAGGTCCAGCCACCCACTTGGTGTTGGCAATGTGTGGAAGTGAAATCTGTATCCCTGGGACACTATATTTAAACCCCATTTGTCTTGGGTAATGAGTTCCCAATTCTTTGCATGAAGAGCAATCTTTCCCCCCAAAGGGGCAGTCAGAAGATAAGTGCTTGGAAATTTTAAAAGGAAGTCATTGAGACAGTTTACCATAGGGGGGAGTCTTATTATTCCCAGACTTGGAAGTGGAGGCCCCCCACTGCTTAGTTCTGTGAGTCCCCTGGGACTGAAACCTGGGTTTTTTGCTGTGTCTGGGTTTGGCTTGAGAAGACTTGGAAGGGGCTGGAAAGGACCAATTCTTAGACGGCCAGTGCCTACTAAAACTAGGGGGGTGAACTTGTAAAAAATCTTTAACAGTTTGCATAGATTTAGCTTTATCTTCCATCTTTTTAAGGACTTCCTCAGCTTTGTTGCCAAACAGGCATTCCTGATTTAAAGGAGCATCCAAAAATTTAACATGATCAGGCAAAAGATTGGTCCTTAAGCCAAGCATGCCTTCTGAGCACAGATCCAGTAACAGCAGCCCTGCAAGAGGCCTCTAATGAATCAAAACCACATTGCAAAGTATGTTTTCCAACTTGTTTGGCAGAATGATTAAATCCTGTAATTCTTTATTTTCCACACAGTCAGGAATCAACATCAATTTATGTTTAAGCATTCCAATAACATATTGCTGATATTTTAACATATGAAACTGGCAGTTTAAAGCCCTAATGGCCAAGGTTGCAGATATGTAAACCTTCTTAGCCCATCTATCCAGCGCCCTGGAGTCTCTATCAGAAGGGGTAGGATTTTTAGCAGTAGAAGCCTTAATGCCCTTGGGCCCCTGTGAAATAGTCTCTGGATCTGCAATAGGATTTTTGAAAAGAAACTTGTGGGACTCAGGGACCCTGTAGTATCTGTCAGGTTTACTGGGAGCAGGAGGCAGGGAATCAGGGGCCAAACTAGATTCCGAGAAAGCATCATCAACAATGTCTAGTACAGGAGGAATAGCTAGAGGCCTATGCTGAGGTATGAGAAGAAAATCCCTAAGCCTCTTTTTTGAATCAGAAAAATCCTGGCTTTCCCAGTGGAAATGCTCCCTTAGAGTATGTAAGGTTTCCCCAAAAGAAAAATCCTCAGGAGGGGAAGCAGAGGGAATAGAGTCTTCTGCATCAGAATCCTCATAAGTAGGTAAGGACAAATCCAGATCATAAGAGTCAGAAAAAACAGAATCCTGATCAGAAGCTTAATAATTAACCTCAGCCCTAGGCCTCTTGGAAGGGGGGGTGGGGTTGGCTACCCCTGATTAGAGTTATTAGATCTTCAGCCATTCTTATCATTTGTTTTTTAGGCATAGAGGCCTGAGCATGTGTCCTGGGCATCGGTTTTTTAGACATGGATCGAGATTTAGGCCTAAGTAATGAAGGAGGCATCGATTTAATATGCAAGTCCGTAGGCCTGAATACACCCTCAGAAGCTGGTGCCTGCACAGTGGCTCCGGAACCATCCAAGGTAGAGACACCCATGGGTTCCATAGTTGAAGCATCTGCCGGCATACCAGACTCCGAATGGGTCTCAGTAGAGGCCTGCGAATCAGAAGTAGCAGGTATCAGGGGCTGCGAAAGCGCCTCACTGAGTACTGGTGAACTGGCGACTGGCTTAGGAGAAGCGTCGTCGGCAGTTTTGGACCTCGGCGGCCTGCCTCTGTCTTTATCTTTGCATTTTTTCGGAATCCCGGTAGTCGGATGGATAATCAATGACATTTCTGGATAATTAAACAGAGAACTGAAATATTTAGAGGTGAAAATATAGCGACGATGGATAGTGCGCTGATTAAATAAAGCACAAAACTGACAGCAAGGTACATCGTGGTCAGGGCCTAGGCAAGGAATACAGTACGAATGAAAATCTTTATGAGGTATTTGCTTTCCACAAGTAATGCAATTGTTAACTTTTACTGACATCAGTAAGGAGCAAGAAAAAGTTTCCCCAACGGGGTACTTAGCTTTAGTTGAAGACTTCGGTTCTGAAACTCGACAATGAAAATTTCAGGAGTTGGCCGACCGGCACTTGCGAACTCCTTCTGCTTTGGGCACCGCACAGCAAGAAAGACTGATGTAATGGTGTCGGCTGCGTGTTTTATACTCTTGATGACTTGACATCATGGAAGAAGTGACAGCAACCGATGAAGGACCCAAGACTTTGTTAATCAGGCTGGCTGAGGGCCCCCTTAAAGCAGATATCCCAAATGTAATGACTGCAACAGTGAAACATAAAGAACATCTTCCATGAAGGGGCCTTCTCCCATAAATAACATAATCAACTCTGAGGTCACCAGAACTTGAGGCAAATTATATTTGTACTGACTGGCTACATACTTCAAAACCCAGGGCTCAAATGAACAAGCTTTGAAGAACTGAGTGGTATGTACTTCTATCTCTCTCCAGTGACCCTCTCTTCCCAGTATAAACATGATTTCTTACAGCAGCTGACTCTTAAATAAGCAAATGTGCCTCTCAGACAATACATATGTAAATGTTTAGTTGGCACACTAACAGCTTGACGTTTGTTAGCACTACTGTTGCAGACTTCTGTGCCACATTGAGATAGTTCCACAAAGTTTTATTCATACTACCATACCCAAGATAACCTGAACAAACTCACAGACTGCCTATATGACTGCTCATGCCGGGAACTCTTACTTCAATTATAGCTGACTAATCCATTTGTTACGCAATGCATGGAGAAAATAAGCAAAGGTGTAAAAAGATAACACGAGCTAGTCTTTTACTGCACTTAAGCATACTCAGTGCAAGCAAACCACTTCATTCAATGTTTTGACATTCTTGGTTCACTTAAGCATACTTAGTGCAAGCAAACTACTTCATTCAATGTTTTCACATTCTTGGTTCACTTAAGCATACTCAGTGCAAGCAAACTACTTCATTCAATGTTTTCACATTCTTGGTTCACTTAAGCATACTCAGTGCAAGCAAACTACTTCATTCAATGTTTTCACATTCTTGGTTCACTTAACCATACTCAGTGCAAGCAAACAACTTCATTCAATCTTTTGACATTCTTGGTTAAACCTCTATTACAATGCATCAGGAACCATCAATGGTGGGGGGAAAAAAAAAAAAACAATAAAACTAGCATATGCAGTACACATACTCTAAAACCATGGGCAAAGTGAAAAATAATCTCTGGCAAAGGTCCCAAATCAGGCACACTTTTTAAATAGTCACTCTAATAAATCATGTTACCTATCATATGTCGACTTATTCATGTACTTTTCTTTATCTATGTAATGTTATAAACTGTATAAATTACCATTCTATTTTGTTTTTAACACTTCAGTATGTTGCTTTTCAGTGTAAATTGCTATATTATATTTGTCTGTAAAAAAAGTGCTTAGATGTCAGTTTCTGTTTTGTGGAGATTTTCTTTCTTGGGCTGCTGCTGAAAAGTGGTTAGTTTTTTAATCCACATGGACTTTCTTGGTCAGAAAATGCAAACAAATACATACTAATTTACTAAGAACCTTCAATGAACAAGATAAGTTGCACTAGTACACATTTTCTGAAGAAGCATGCAACTGCAATGTCTGGAATTATTTATTGATTTTGAGCACCACGAGCATCACTGTGTAGACACAAAATTGCAAATTGTATGAGGAACATAACATAATTTGAGGCAAAATTAGGGATATCCCTGAAAATCAGGTTCAGTTGAGAGTTGTCATCCGCACTGCATATGCTAGTTTGTTGAATTTACCTTGCCAGTCCCACCTGAAGCCTTATACAGTTTATAAGGGTGTACGTTATTTAGCAGCTGTGATCACTGAGGCTGATGGCAGGGCAAAGAGATCACATAGCAGTCATACTCAGGCTTTTTGATCAAGATGCTATTTCACTCCACTGGGAGCTTGTAGAAGGTCTTCTGCAGTGAATAATTAGCACTGTTAATTGCATGTGCCATGAGATCAGTGCTGCCTAACCCTTGTTTTTACGACACTGAGACGATTATTGGGTGAAGTCAGAGGAACAACAAGCAAGTCCATGGTATATTTCAGCCTGAGAGTCTCCCCAAAAGAAGTGAATCATTTGAGGCTACAGGGACAGGAGTCATCATCACCCTTGCCATATCATAAACAAGGAGCTATGGATGCTCTAAATTGCTTTCCTGGGGGCACTGAAGAAGGGGAAGATCCTCCTCTACTCTGAGCTACTGGCTGAGGATGGGCAACCACTGCATACTAGTTATCAGAGGTATGAAGCATGCAACAGTTGATCAACATCACATCCACCCTGGGGGGCTATAGCTGACTTAACTTCTGGGTTGCCCCCTTGGGTCCTACTTGTGAAGGACGACCCATGGAATTCCATCTAAAAGAACAGGTAAGGCTTGTTAAACTTCAGCAGAAGCCTGAGAAAAAGACTTCTTAGTCCTGAATACAACTGCTGAGGTTAGTTTGGTGTCTTGGTCACTGGTTCACCCCTGGTTTAGCACCCTTGTCCACAATGTAATTGTTCCGGGTTATTTATACTTAAAAAAAAATATGGGCCAAAAACGTCATGGGAATGTATGGCTAGGTTTTAGGTTTCTAAAGATCCTCATGGATTAACAGCCTAGTAAGCTTAAGTCAGGAGGCCTAATATAAGTATGCTCTGGACACTAATATGGGGAAGACAGTCTGGACACACAAAAACGTATCTCTTGAAGTAGCTGCCAGGCATGAATCTCTCATGCACCTCTTGCTGTCAACAGGTGGGTGCAAGTTTTGCCCCTTGCCAGCTGAGGGAGATCTCAGAAATCATGAGGAGATTACAAGGCTCTCCTATAGTAGACTTAGCAGGAGAAGGATAATCTTCCTGAACTCAGTCTGGGTCACTTTCAAAGTAACTGCCTATAGGAAGCCATTGTAGGCCTTTATCTTTTACTTTCTTCTGTGACTGACGTTATTGAAGTAACAGCCCTTATGGCAGAACTTTATATTGCACTCCTCTCCTTTTCCAAGTATTGGAGACAGTGATAATGTGGGCCCAGGGTCAAGATTTGAATACTGCAGAAACACTTTGAAGGCCCAAACATTTTAGGCATTAATCTAAAGACAGTGAACCAAGTTGTACAAGTGCCAGCAAAGAACTTGGTTATCAAGGACTGGATTCAATCTTCTAGACTAAAAGATGATGTCATGGCATAGACTTGTAGAAAGCATATACTTCTGAATGCACACACACATGGAATTTCAAAAATGTGCAGAGTTAGGGATATCATAAAAGAAAATCCCAACAGCGACTCCTCACCTCAAAACTCAAGATTATTTAGTTCTACGTTCTATATTCTCATAAATACTAAGTGCAATAAGAAAAAAAAAAATCACAGCTAAAATGTGACCAGATGTAGCAACTTTAATATCAGTACTCACACTACCACTGCTGCTCGAGAAAGACTAATTTCTTCTGCTACACTGGTACTTGCTTAAAACCATCTTTAACAAGATCAAACCAACTTATTTTTCACATAGAGCAATTTATTTTAGTACATTATTCTCAGTTTCCCTTCACACACTGTAAACAGTTTGAGTAGTGAGACTACACAAAGCAGACAGTCTTTACCAAACTGCAGACACTTCTGTCAAGTCACACACAGTGTGGAAAATAGAACAGAGGCCTCATGAATTGTCTGATCTAATCCTGAGTTATCATCAAGCATAATTATTATCACCATTCTAGCACCTGGTTTAATGCAGTCATTGACACTTGCAGGTAGCCAATTAGCCTTTATCATCTTGTCAGCAAACTCCTGTTTCATTAAAAACACTGGCGACCTCTCATAAAGGAATCCATGCAGGGCATGATCTTTAGTTCTTTCTATCAGTCTGAAAATCCATGGTTATTAAATCTAATGCAGTTTTCCAAAACCTGTAAAAACACTTCATTGCATAATTTTCCTCTATATTGCTCATGAGCACCATACTCAAGTTAATTGATCTCACTGTGACTTTCCATTTTTTTCAGGCTTACTTAAAAGACTTTTAAACAATCTTAAAGATTAATGAGGCAAGACCGAAACAATATGCCATATATTTTGGGGCTAGAACTAATGAAGTCCTTCTATTCCTATGTTGCAGTATTTTAGGTGTGGGATTTCCTGCCCTCAGGTGACTTGTACATCAGCTTCAATACAAAAGCTTCAGCTTGGCTGCTGTAGTGTGCATGGGACGTCATACATAGGGCCATAAACCAAGGGGCCTTAAATGTGACGTCTGCACGCACAATCCTCAGACCTTTTACATCGTATGATCGCTTCTTCACAGATGTCACATCTTAAAGCTAAGTAGCCGGTTGGGTTTCAAACTAAGGACACCCATGACAGGTGTGTTTTTTGCCTAGGCCGGGATAACGATCACTCCTCCTGTGCTATTTGTCAATCGTTTGTGCCTAAGACCTAGCCATGTTAAATCTCTACCTCGAGAACCAACGGCTCATATTGTTAACCCTTAGGATGGATCCTGCATCAGAGGCCGCACTTGAACCTTCGCACAAGAAGGCCAAGTTTCCTAGGGCTTCTTCACCTGCCCCTCCACTGACAGACTATGGTTATGGTAAGATTTTACACAACTATTCTTTATCCCTGGTAGAACCTTTGAACTTCATGACCTGATTAAGATCCATGGGTCAGACTGGTAAGAAATCACCAATAATCCACAATGTGGCAAACAAAACACTAATAACTACAACAGAAAAGCAATCTATTTAACTAACACTTGCCTAAGTGAAAAGAAAAAAAGCCTAATAAAACATAATACAGATAATGTATGGCCCTTTGCCACTCCACCACATTATATATTATTACTATCTTCAGGTTCAACACACAATGAGATACCTAGATGCTACTAAGGCATATTTCACAATTTGCTCTTTTTTTCATTGTACTTTCAGTCAGAGGATGGTTGGTAAGATGTGTTTCGCAAGAACATGTCCAGCATATTACTGTACACTACCAAAGCCTTCCAGTGACATTCTCCAGAAAAGTGACATTAGCAAATGAATTACAAAATGTTTACTCTTCTCACCAAAACTCGGCGTTTTACTTGATTGTTAATATTACTGTTTTGCAGGACACTTATTTAAGAACAAGCTCTGCATTTTAAATCTTACTTGTAACTTAGACAGCAATCAGTAGTGCAGTTTTTCCAAGTTTTATTCTGGGAAAAGATGGCAGACATAGGTAACAGGTAACTTCTATTCCAAACCTTATAATGCTTAAAAAGCACCAGGAAGCTAATCATTAGATTTAAAGAAATCCAATTAAAGCTCTCTGTTCCATAAAACGGCACACAGCGCTGAATTTTTCATTTTAAAACAAAATGCAACTGCATGCAATTACTGATAATTATGCTCATAAATTTCACTGCCTGACAGAATAGCAGGTGTCTGGTGACAGCCTTTCATGTTACAGTTGTGTGACATGTGTTTTATTTACACCGAATCAACCATGAGTGAGAAATGTGGCATTATACAGTTAAGAAAAATGAAGGTGAAAAGTGCGAACTCCATCACCTCCTAAAAGATTTTGACAGAACCAATGTATCCCTCTCAACTTCTTAGAGCAAGAAATCTGGACAAAGCAATAAATAAAAGTCAGACAAAAGCCCAAAAATAGGGACAATTTGTAAATATTGTTCTTACAAACTTAAAAAGTTGATTGAATAACTATTTTTGAATTAGTATGAATTTTCTGAAGGATATGAAGCCTGAAACTTAAACGTCTGTCAGGATTTTCTAACTGCAATCTGTAATGATTTACCACTAATTTGCCAGAAAACTGCAAGTATATGGAAAACGGACCAAAAAATATGAGGCCAAAATCTGGAAATTCTGTGAAAATCTGTACAGTTGAGAGGAATGAACTAATGTAAGGAAATGCACATCTTTGACTTTTTATGTTTCACTAACAAAAGAACATTTCAATAGCCAAGTTGCTTGGGGTGGAAACTTAGCTTATTAGAGCTTTACTTTAAGAAATGCATTCATCAAATTCAAATTTGACATTAAGATATGAAATAACACAGGACCAATTGCACTTTACACATCCAGTCGTTTATTTGCAAAATGTGTTTGATTCCTTTAGGTCAGAATTTTATTTTAAAATGTGAATGAATTCATTAATAAGGTAATAAATGCATTACCTATGCAAGTGCTAAATGAAATAGAATTAAGACAAATATAATGCTTTTCATGTGAGCTATAACTGAAATGTGGTTACAAAACAAGGTTAATAAAATATGAGTGCAGGGCGACAAAAGAGTTGAACAAAATTAGGTCTGCTGTAACATCTATGCTTTGCACTGTGACAGTTACCACTGTCAGTACCCATACAATAAGTCGTGTACTGTAAAAAATGCACCACATCACACACTCACTGATGTAACATATACAGTTAACTACATCTATAACACTTAAGGCAACTCACAACCCCAGCTTGATGAAACACGCAGATTGGTAGGAACAGCTGCTTCAGGGATACAGGCTGAAAACAACATACTTAACACAGCTGGTTTACAATCACTAATACAGCTTAGTGATAGAGGGAATATTATCCAGGTTCTGGATTTATGCCACACTGAAATGTATACACTTTACAATTCAGCCAGCAAAAAGAAATATGCCTGACTGTTTTGTTCTTCCTTCGACATACAAAAACATTTCTGCTTCAGTATTCCTGTGCTTTGAGTTGCAGTTTTTTTATTCAAAGTCGTACTGAAAATGACAAGCCAAAGGGCTTCTTGATCACTACTTTTCTGATGACAACCTTTCTAACAAACAGAGACAAGGTTTAACATCTCATACATTCACATTACACAAAGGTAATTTATCTTCCTGGAGTATTATTCTCCACAGTTTTTCATTCCTTAATAATAATAAAAACTCTACTTCTATCTTTTTTCAAAAGCTGTTTAATGTGTTCATTTTATCAAAACTGCCCATCTGTACTGATTTGTATCGGTGCATTTTTTATCATTTGTCAGATTTAATATATGTTAGGCATTGTTATACAGTGGATGCTTTAGGAAACAATATACCATGCATCTCTTTCGCCTTAAAAGGCATAAATTCTTCATGCTGTACTTACTTTAATTCATAACATAGCCACATTCTCACTTTAAAAATTGCTGAATTAAATCTGTTGGAAGGGTTTCTGCTAGTTACTTTCTACAAGGTAACTGCATCTTTATTTTTAGGCACCACCTATTCCACCAACTTGTTATGAGTTCATGCTTTTGCACACATAGGATGAGCCAAAGTAATTTTTATTTTACTTATTTATTTATTGTTTGTTGATTGGGTCAGTAAGTTGGCTTGGATCCTTTTCAGCAACAACTTGAGCTGAAAGAATTGAGTATAAAACTTAACAGTAAGTATTGTATGGCTGAGAAAAGTACACAGTTGAACATAAATTTAAAAACATCTGAACAAATTAATCACTGTTCAAATTTAGATGGAGTGTACACTATACATTATTTACAATTAGGGCCTCAGCTCCGCTGTAAGGTACTTTAAGTATTGTCCCTACAGCAGCACTCACACATGGTTTCATTGCTTTGATGCTTATAAAATGATTTTGTTAAATTTATTCAATGAAGAAATTGTTATAAACTCTTTAAGAAGATGGTTTCAGACCAGCCAGCAGGCCCACAGGATGAAAAACCTTTTACACCCATTTTATTTTTAATAGGCAGGGCTAATAAAGGTTAACCCTCCATCCTGACTATTTCGTTAGATATAGGTTTGTTCCATGAATGGCAGTTTAGATCTTAACGGTAGAGAATAGCCAAGTTTTAATACTTTGAGTAACAAGCAGCTGAACAGAAAAGTAGCCAATGGAGTCTCTTAATGAGAATGCAATGGTGTGCGGAGGTCTGCTAATAACACAAAGTTTCAATACAGCCACTTTGTACTAAAACTGCTGGATTGTAACTTGAGCTTAGTACTGTTCAATTAAGAAAAACTGTTAAGAAACACTATTACTCTGGCATGAACATTGATCTGAAGAAGTCTACAGTTCTTGAAAAGTTTAATATACTAAAGCACTAATCTTTCACTTTAGTGACTCTAAAGTTTCCTTTTAGTTCATCCATGCTGTGCTTTTATTTATTTTTATTTGTACAGTGATGCATTCACCTGCGCCTTACTGCATAGAGTTAAGGCCTAACAGAGTCTCTTCTTTTTTTTCACTGCATAAAATCAACACTGGCCTATGATATCTTAGACTTTCTTAGGTAGGAAGACCAAAGGGCATCCACCTCAAGTACTAAAGAGCAAGATTCCAATATTCCTTCCATAGAGAGGGGTTCTCTACTTGTGTGTGAAGGCAATAAGGCTCCTCAAGTCTATTGAGACCCGAGCAGACCTAAAGCCCTAGAAAGAGAGAAGGGGAAAGCATGAGTTGCACAGGGCTAGGATGTCCCAAACAAAAGAAAATGATGATGGCTGGAGATGTTCAAACACCTCTTACTGTGATATGTCCTTACACAACTGTACTGTTCTTCATTAACATCACTGTTGCATTGGTCCTAACTACTGAGACAATGCAAAGGGCTAAAACTGACAGCGACATGTGGTCAGGAAGGAAGGGTTGGGTTGTTCAAGGCTTCTAAAATGACTAGAAGGATGTACAGTCAACAATACTCAGAAAAGGTGTAGTGACAGGACCAAGCAACCCCTTGTGGCAGCGCCTCTTGTCTCGTGAGCCCTTGCAACTTCTTCGAGTTTCATGCCCTGGAAAGCACAATGAGCCAGCCATTTTTTTTTTTTTTGCTTGGTCACTGTTTTTCCCTCTTTCCCAATAGCAAAGGACACATGCATTTGACCTGTCCTTGAGATAACTTTGGTTCTAATTATGTACACCTCTTAGCTATTAAGAATTTTGCAGAATGTGTAGATTTTTGACTCATATTTTTGGTTTGATCTATACAGAATTTGTGGTTTTCTGGCAGCCAATGAGGATCAAAGTCACTAAATAATAGCAGACACTTGGGTTTCTGACTTCATACTCTTCAGAAAATACATGCTAATGCAAAACCCATTATTCTAGCAGCTTTCTAAGTTTCTAAGAGCAATATATAAACTGTTCCCCTGATTTTGGGTCTTTGTCAAGAATTCTTGAGCTAAGCAGTGAAGAGGTATCTATACGTAATATCGTAGCTGCATTTTTACACATAGAGATCTCTGTTCTGAGGACTGAGAAACATGATAGGTAAGTGACTAGTTGGTTGACATGAGCATTCCATTAGTACTTCAGCTATACTAGGGACTGGCTCTAAGAGTGACCCTTTTAGAAGACACCCTTGCTCTGCGAAGGAGGTCCACCTGCAAAGGCAGACATTTTTTTTTTCCCATGGACATCTCTATGAGAAGAGAGAACCAATGTTGCCTCTGTCAAAACCGTACTAGTACGAGCATCTTTGTCCCTTCCTCTCCTTATTTTCCAGATCATTCTGGGGAGTACAGGAATCTGAAAGAATGTATAAAGGAAGAGATCGGTCCATCTGAAAGAGAAGGCACTGACTACCAAGCCTCTTTGTATGTTGTACTTGAGCAAAACTTTTTTAGTGGTTTGTTGCTCAGAGAGGCAAACTAAACTAGTCTGTCTCTGGGATCTCAGCTGTGTACCAAAATAGAGGAAAATATGCCTCTGTAACATCCATGTGTGCATCAGCCATTAACCTGCTTAAATGATCTACCACAGAGTTTATTCCTGATGGTATGTAAACTATAGGATCACCTGTGAATGCAGGGCAATCTCCTAGGAAGTTAAAGTCAACCTGCATAAGGAACAGGGACAAGTTACTTCATGCTTGTTGATGCATCATATTACTGGAGTATCTTCTGTCATCAACTATAGGACCCTATTTGTAGAACATAGAGACAACATCAAGGTTATCAGTCAGGAGGTTCACACAGAGGATTAAGGTTGTAAGCCGTTAGCAAGCTACTTTCTATAGTCTGGAGTTTGATTTGCTCAAGCTCCATTTACCTTTTATGTGACTCTCTGTAAGTCACTTAACCAGACATGGTTCCCGGGTCACTCCTGAAAATGGACACCTGTAGCCAGTGGGATTAACCATCAAAGCATAAATAAAATAACATAAAAAGACCTCTTTCACATTTATGTGCTTCTTCCTTTGGATTACATCCTAAAGGCCTTGGACTTTGTGGGACAGTGAGCACATCTCAAAATAGATCTGAAGAATCCATGGTTAGTGTCTGATTATGACATTCTAGTGTGAAGAGTACATCTTGGGTCTGGATGCACCACCACTTCATCTCCTTGGAAATGCAGGATATTGTAGGAATCAGCTGATCCAGGACTACAACTCTGGGTTTTTAACGGATTTTATACACCACTGGAGCTTCCTCATGTGTATCCCATCCATGGGTAGAATTAGTATACTTGATGGCATGAGGCATTCTCTGGCTGAGACAATCGTCACTTGTGCTACATTGGGGAAATATTAAACCAAGTGCACCATTTTTTCCCTGGGTGGAGATAAGCCTTCAGCCTACTTGCTTCCAAAAGTATCTTGAGTAATGTCACCCTCTTGGAAGGGACGAGAAAAGATTTTTGAAAGATGGAGAACCTAACAAACTGTGAAACAGAGCACTCCTCCTACTTCCATTTGTGATGATGCGTGTATGAGGCAGTCATCTAGATAATACCTTTTGTCCTGCAATAAGCTATTAGTTAAGACAGGCCCTTCGTAGAAAGCATGAGTGCAGTACCCAATCTAAAGTGCAAGGAGATAAAGTGATAGTGAAAAGCACATGTGGAATACCAAATCCAAAGTGCAAGGAGATAAAGTGATAGTGAAAAGCATGAGTGCAGTACCCAATCTAGAGTGCAAGGAGATAAAGTGATGGTGAAAAGCACAAGTGCAGTACCCAATCTAAAGTGCAAGGAGATAAAGTGATAGTGAATAGCATGAGTGCAGTACCCAATCTAAAGTGCAAGGAGATAAAGTGATAGTGAAAAGCATGAGTGCAGTACCCAATCTGGAGTGCAAGGAGATAAAGTGATAGTGAAAAGCACAAGTGCAGTACCCAATCCAAAGTGCAAGGAGATAAAAGTGACAGTGAAAGCTCCCTTCATGAGAAAGCACCTGTGGTCATTGTGTACAGGTACACATAGGTAGGCATCACATAAATCTAAAGTGACCATCACAGCCTGAGGAAAGAAGGTTGGTAGATGGGCCTGGAATGTCAGTATTCTGAATTTTGGGACCTTGCAATAAGTGCTGAATCTTGAGAAGTCCAGGATGGACTTTCTTATTTCTTCCTTTCCCAACTAGATTGCCCTATTTTTGTCCTGCTTTAGTATGGTTTCTAATATTAATATATATGCAGGAGTTTGTGAATTATAGGGAACTATGTACACTTGGTCTTTTGACACAGAAAGAACACCAGGAATACATGGTGCTTTGGGTACAATGGAGTTTGTAACCCTGGGCTATGATCTGTAAGACCCAAAGTATGTATTGTAAAGAGCTCACATATTTTTAAACACTGGGTTACCTTTCTTATTACTTTGAGGAAGGGGCACTGTGATTTTTTTTTTTGGCTGAGCTGGAAGGTGGGGAAGATCCATACACCCATGAAGGCTAAAGAGCAATAGAATGGCTTGGTGTCCTGGGTTGTGATCCACTGACCTTTCACATTTATGTTAAGTTGTTTAAATTTCCACCAAAAGCTCAAGTGAAGTAACTGAAATCCTTAGAAATGTGAAATTTAGGTGTAAACCAGGGGGCTGCATACTAATGCTGGGACTGCAGTATCTTGGTGTTTTCACCTTAATCTGTGGTAGAGCAATGCTGAAGTTTGTGTATGCAAGTAGCGGGGACAGGGAGCTCAAAGCCCCCTCTGCAAAAATGATTTAATAGTATAACGGAGTTTCAGAATTTGCTGCTTTTTGTCAGAACTGCACTTTGATTGTTAGCGTCAGGACTCTTTAGACTTTAATCTTGAAAAGCATTGCAATAGGTGGTTGTTCTGCAGACTCCCCCCCCCCCCCTCCACCTACGGAATTTGCACTCCATCTTCAGTTATTGCTGCTCACAACCCATGTCCTTGACTTAACCTAACATTCACTGATAATTTTTCTTTCATTATGTATTGTATTAAAGGCACACCTCCCTGCCACCACTGCAGTCATACATAAGATAACAGCAGAGAACATGACATAAGTCATAACTTTTGTTTTTCTAAGCTATATTAGGAAATCCATCTGCAGACCACTAGAATCCTAGACAAATACCTATACTCAACAGTTCCCTCCAGCCTCAGGAAGGACAATACAAGTTGGAAGGTTGAAAGGGTGATACTGTGACATGTACAGGAAGTTTGTACCAGATGTTATAGATGCATTGAAAAATGAAGAAATGATGCTGACATATCTTACTTAACTGTTGATGAAGGTTTAGTTCCTATAACCTGGTATTTGAGGAATCATTTACTCTGTAAAGGACTAGAAGGTGAAAGAAAATCAGATCTCTCATGGCTCGAAAGTCTAGACACAAATCTCCATGGATAAGATTATGAGAAACTGAGTATGGACAATAAGTCAGATTAATTATCACACACTACCAGAGCACATATTTGCTTGCTCTCTCCATTGTTACTAATACAGGTAAGCATTTAATGCTTTCTGACAACATAAAACAGTTAGACATGCTAACAGCTCTCTGAATCTTGATGAATAGATCTCAAAAACATTAAAATGGTGCAACAAAATTAACTGTACAGAATACTAGGCAGTTGTTCCATTCTCATCTTTGCTATGGTAATATGTTCTATACCAGCTTTCCCAATGGTGGCCAGCATAACTCCCAACATATTTACTACAACCGTGTCAGATCTGTCTCCAAGTCTTCAGCTAGGTTACAAACTCTTATAAAAAAGTAAAATGGCTTCTTTCAACCCAAACTATAACTCTTCCTTTTGAATCTTACAGTTAAAATACTGTGCCCTACTTTGCACAATCTGCAAACCCCTTCCTTCCTTCAATGGGGTATTCTTTTCAGAAATCTGAGTGACATGCAAAGGTAGTAACAGCCTCCACTTTACAACATTTGGAGCAATTTATATTCAAAAGTTAAACATTTAATCTTCAACAACCTGCCTAAATGAGCAATTTACATTCAAATGTTGTATCTTTCGGCTTTTCCAGGTTAGGGGTCGCCACAGTGGAACTCCGGTCCGCTAATGATTGGCAGTTGATTTTTACGTGCCGAGTTGCCAGCCCTGACACACAACCTTCAATGAAGGTACACCCATTCACGCATGTCTCCACACAGAAGATGCTCTAGCTGAGAATCAAACCAGACAGCATCTTACTAGACGTAAATTCTTGAACAGACTGCCTAACAACATACAGCAATCAGAAATAAAATAGATTTCAAGTGCAAAATTCATATTACTTAAAAAAAAAAAAAAAAAAAAAAAAAAATCACTTCACCAAGCATGTGCAGTCTTCTGAAAATAATCACAGCACATGATATGATTTGTCATTTCCTAACAGTGACCTTACCAATTTCCCTTGCATACACTATTTTATTTTGCTACCTGTTAGTCCATAGCATTTAGTTTTACTAAATATTGTACATATAATGAAGATAACTGAATTGCCTTGAAATATGTTGCATAACATTGAGCTAATGAAACTGTTATTAATTTTGAAGTTTTTCCTTCCAATGCCTCATTTGAAGAGGAGTTACATGGGTTACCAGATTATGAAAGCAATCATACATGCATACATACATAAATAAAAGATGAGCACTGAGTCAAGGCATAACAAAATGAATACCAGCAAAACATGCTTAGTTTTTTGCCAGAACAATCAGCTCTCAGATACTAGTTGACCAATTTTGGTGGCAGGTCTGTGGGTATATGATGTGGATGAAGCATACATCACAATAAAACTGCAGCTATTATTAAAAAAAACTCATGGATAAAATCTATGAGAATATGACAGCATAGGTGACAACTACACTGGTATGAAATGTTAAGTCCATGAGCTGTTAACAAGCCATAATGGGTTTGACTCCCACGGTCTCTAATTGCACATTAACCCGAAAGTTTCTGGCTATCCCTGAACAGTTGCACTTTTTGGCTCTTACCCATTTAAAGAATAACAATTACAAAACAAATGCAAACAGTAAATCATATAACCTTATAACATATATAAGCAAATACATACAAAACTTTTTTTTTTAATTTAGACATATAATTCAAGACTAAATGCTAAAAAAAATGTTAATACAAGGAACATAAAACACTTAAACTGACCCTGAAAATGCTTCTGTTTTATCTAGGCATGGCATTTTGGACATAGAAGGTCATGAGAGCTAATCCTGTAATCTGAGAATTTCAGCTGTGAGCAAGTGACAGACAAAATGTCAGCTCCCATGGAGCTGAGTTTGAGCAGGAGTGTATAGAAACAGGAGAAATCAATAGCACTACAGATGAGGACTGCACAAGAACACCCAACATGAAGAAATGCATCTAAGTGGCACCCACAACAGATCATGGAGATGAACATGGGCACAGAATGTAAGGCTTCAGCTGCCCACTGCTGTCTCACTGGTGGGGCACACCTACACTTGGCACACAGTTATGGCAGCCCCTAGTTACATCACCAAGAAAGACAGTAACATCCTTCACCGTACTTGTAGCATAGACAGTAACATTAATCAGCAAAGGAATGGACACTGAAACACCTAACTAAAGTAGACTAAATCACTCCTTTTCCAACGTTCGTCTTTTGTATAATATCATCTAATGTTTTTTACCAGCTCTGGGACACTCACACATTCAAGAAAAGTTTGTGTCACTGACAAAACACCCTTGTAAACTGATCTGTCTACCACCTTCTTAACAGGATGGTTTTACTTGCTCCTTCTACCTTTAGACATCGAAAATAAGAATAAATAAATAAATACATACACAGATACATACACACATGCATACATACATTTCTAAATGAGAACAGTTTGTGTCCCTGGCAGAGTTAGAGACATAGTGCTGTAGAACTGTACTGACACATTAAGGACAGCTGCAACTCTCACCATAATGGAAACATCATGGTTAAAAAATGCAAATTGTCATGGACATTTTTAGCATAGCTAAGCTTTCGGTACAAGAAAAGATGCCAGATGGTACCCATAATAAGGCACCGTGAAATACAACACATCCTCATGAATGAATACGATCTGACTCAGTATTTTTGAAAGCAGTAAACCTACAACTCATTTTTTATACCGAGATGCTGAACACAATTCTATTTTTTAATGCTAATTCTCATTTTGGCCACCACTGTTTCTATGTTTAACCATTTGGGTGTTTTTTGTTTATATTTAAAGCAGCACTTCCAATTTTGAAACCAGGTGATAGACTACTTTCTCTTATTTAATTCTTTCAATGCCAGAACTGTCCACTCATATGGTTACAGAGCATTGTGCTTCTGACACAAACACAGCTTTTAATCTTATACATAAATGACCAAAATATGCAGCAAAGAGGCAACCAGAAACACAAATGACCAAAGTTCTTGTCTCTATTATGTGCAAAAGAAGCCAAAGCAGGTTATCAGCAGAAATATTTAATGAAGGTTAAGTGCTTTTGCCACAGGACACACCAAGGACTTCGTCAGAACCTACATAACTATTCCCAGTTTTAATGAGGGGGGGGTCCTCTCCTGTTAAAGAACTCCTCCCTGTTGCGTGCTGTCTGGGATTTGATGTCCTTGTTTATGTACTGCGGACAAAAGATCTTAACCTTAATTAAATATTTCTGCTGATACTCTGCTTTGGTTTCTTTTAGACATAATAGAAGCTAGAAAGTACAGTTGTGTACACTTACCATAAATGTAGATGTTCAAGTGTATTCACTATTGTAGTTATTACATTTGGGTTATCTTCTTGCAGGTAGCCCTCAGTCGGCCTGATTAACAAAGTCTTGGGTCCTGCGTCGGTTGCTGTCCCTTCTTCCATGACGTCAGGTCGTCAGGGGTATAAAATATTCAGCCGATGCCATTACATCAGTTTTTCTTGCCCCAGATGTCAGGTGCCCCCCTAATGGGAAGCAATTAAATATAAAAGTACAAAGATATACCTCCAACAAAAAAGCAAATACACCAAAAAGGCTTTTAAGCATAGCAGAGGTATAGCCAAAAGAAGTTAGGGGGCTGGAAGGAGGGTAACCAGGACTGCAACAGTGAATACATTTGAACATCTACATTTACGGCAAGTGTACACAACTGTACTATGTTCTTCATGTTTCACTGTTGCAGTCATTACATTTGGGTAGATTCCCAAAGCTATGGTTGGGAGGAGGAATTTAGATAGCATTAGGGCCATCTATAAGGCACTGCAAGAGTGCAGTGGCAAAGCCAGCTCTGGATTTAGAGAAAACTGGAAAATGATAATGCTTGGTGAAAGTATGTACAGAACTCCAGGTAGCAGCTTCTAAGATGTCCCTGGTAGGGAAGCCTCTGAGAAAGGCTGTAGAAGTAGATGCAGCCCTGGTGGAGTGAGGTCTGATCCCCTGGGTGATAGGTTTTCCATGGTGCTTATAGCAGAAATTAATGCATTGGCTTATCCATTTAGAAATGGTTTGCTTTGAAATAGCCTTCCTCTCTGCCCCTGCAGCAAATGCCACCAGCAGTTGCTCAGATTTCCTTTGAGGTTTAGTCCTGTCCAAGTAGAATCTAAGTTGCCTGTGCACATCTAAGGAATGCAGTATCTGTTCCCCTTTATTCTGTGGATTGGGAAAGAAGGTTGGCAAATGAATGGACTGATTAAAAGCCACACTGGATACCACCTTGGGCATGAAGGATGGATTGGTTCTGAGGGACACCCTGTCCGCATGAAAGATGATGAAAGGCTCCACTGCCATAAGGGCCTGTAATTCAGATACCTTTCTAACTGAAATGATAGCTAAAAGGAAAGCTGTTTTCCAAGAAAGAAATTTTAAGTCTGCAGTAGCAGCTGGCTCGAAAGGAGGTAGAGTGAGTTTCTCCAAGACAAAGTTAAGGTCCCAGGCTGGAGTTGGAGCTCTCCTGGGTGGTCTCAAATTTGTGGCCCCTCTGAGGAACTGCTTGAGCAGTGGATGAGATAAGAGGGGAGGTTCTGTGTTATAATGAGCTGAAATGGCTGAGGCGTAGATTTTAATGGAAGTAAAAGACAGGCCCTTGTGAAGCATCTCAGTTAAATATTGTAAAATCTGAGGTAAATTGGGTGCTGCTGTGCTCATCCCTTGAAACTGGTACCAGGCAAAGAATCTTTTCCATTTTTCAACATAAGATTTTCTAGTACTAGGCCTCCTTACCTCTAAAGGATATCCATCACAGGTTTGCTGAGGGATGGTAAAGGAGAGATTAAGTAATTAGCCATGCTGCAAAGTTCTGTGTTAGAAGCAGAGAGTGCAGAATTTGGTTCTCCTGCTGAGACCGCAGGGAAGGAGTCTGAGGCAGGTGCCATGGAGATAACCATGGCACACTGCGCAGAAGGGTGTACCAGTGTTGGCGCAGCCAGTCTGGGTAATCAAAATCATCCTTGGTTTGTCCTGTTTGATTTTTAGTAGTACTTTGGAGAGCAGAGGCAGAGGGGGGAAGGCATAGACTGATAGGTTTTTCCAGCTGAAGGACAGAGCATCCACTTTCCAGGCTTGTTTGCAGGGAGTCCTTGTGCAAAATTTGTCCAATTGGTAGTTCAGGGGAGAGGCAAACAGGTCTATATCTGGGCTCCCCCATTTGCTTGTCAGCATGTTGAAAATCCTTGGTTCCAGTTTCCACTTGTGTGGGTCCATGAGGTTTCTGCTTAGTCCGTCTGTCAGTGTATTTAATTTTCCTGGCAGGAATTGAGCTTGTAGGTGCACTTGATAGCTCAAGGCTGTGTTCCACAATGCCATGGCTAATCTGCAGAGGGGGTACGAATGTGTACCCCCCTGCTTGTTTATGTACAAAATAACAGTGGTGTTGTCCATCTTTACCATTAGTTGTCCTGGAAGAATGTGGTCCTTGAACACTGTCAGAGCATTTTGTACAGCTAACATTTCTTTTTGATTGATATACAGGTGCATTTGACTTGGGTTCCATTTGTCCTGAATGCACTTCCCTGCCAGGTGAGCCCCCCATGCATAGTCTGATGCATCTGTTGTTAGGGTTTGGGCAGCAGGGGATGGTATCAAAGGTAGCCCCTTGTTTTGGTGGCAGGGCTCTGCACACCAAAGGAACTCTAGGCATAGGCAAGGTATAATATGAATCATTGTTTCTAGGTCTTGAGAATGTTGACACCATAGGCTTTTTAGATACCGCTGTAGTTTCCTCATATGCAGTCTTGCATATGGAATTAGAAGAATGCAGGAGGCCATGAATCCCAAGGCTTGCAGTATTTGTCTGGCAGATAGCAGGGTTTTTGTGGCCACTTGTTTGAAGTAGGTAGTCAAATGAATTTGTTTCTCTGGCGTGAGGTAAGTCATCTGGGAAGTTGTATTCAAGCTTACTCCCAGGAATATAATTTGTTGACAGGGTACCAGGTGTGACTTATTTTCATTTATGGTATACCACAGACAAGTTAGAACCATTTGTACAAAGGCCAGATGATTCAAAGGTATGCCTGGCTTTCTGCCTGAATTAGACAATGGTGCAGGTATGGGTATATTTGAAAATTTCTTTGCCTGCAAAATGCAATAACTGGAGCTAGGCACTTTGTGAATACCCTGGGCACAGTAGATAAGCCAAAGGGCAGTGCAGAGAACTGATAGTGCTTGCAGCCTGCTTTAAAGCATAGGTATCTTCTGCAAGATTCCCTGATTGGGATGTGCAGGTATGCTTCTTTTAAATCTAGTGTTGCCAACCAGGCATCTTTGCCTAGCATAGGAAGTAATTGGTGAAGAGTCAGCATCTTGAATTTTGGAATCTCCAAAAAGGTGTTTAGAGTAGACAGGTCCAGGATAGGACGCCATGAATTGTCATTTCTGGGTACCAGGAAAAGTCTTGAGTAGAAACCTTGTCCCTTTTCCTCTTCTGGTACCAGTTGAATAGACCCCATGCTTAAGAGAGAAAGTACTTGTTTTTGGTCCTCTGCCCACTGACTTGGGTGGTAGGTCCAGCCACCTGCTTGGTGTTGGCAACGTGTGGAAGTGAAATCTGTATCCCTGGGACACTATATTTAAACCCCATTTGTCCTGGGTAATGAGTTCCCAATTCTTTGCATGAAGAGCAATCTTTCCCCCCAAAGGGGCAGTCAGTTGATAAGTGCTTGGAAATTTTAAAAGGAAGTCACTGAGACTGTTTACCATAGGGGGGAGTCTTATTATTCCCAGATTTGGAAGTGGAGGCCCCCCTGGGACTGAAACCTGGGGTTTTTGCTGTGTCTGGATTTGGCTGGAGAAGACCTGGAAGAGGCTGGAAAGGACCAGTTCTTAGAGGGCCAGTGCCTACTAAATCTAGGAGGCTGAACTTGTAAAAAATCTTTTAACAGTTTGCATAGATTTAGCTTTATCTTCCATCTTTTTAAGAACTTCCTCATCTTTGTTGCCAAACAGGCGGTCCTGATTTAAAGGAGCATCTAACAATTTAGCTTTAACATGATCAGGCAAAGATTGCTCCTTAAGCCAAGCATGTCTTCTGAGCACAGACCCAGTAACAGCAGCCCTGCAAGAGGCCTCTAATGAATCAAAACCACATTGCAAAGTATGTTTTCCAACTTGTTCAGCAGAATGCATTAAATCCTGTAATTCTTTATTTTCCACACAGTCAGGAATCAACGTCATTTTCTGTTTAAGCAGTCCAATAACATGTTGCTGACACTTTAAAATATGAAACTGGCAGTTTAAGGCCCTAATGGCCAAGGTTGCAGAAGTGTAAACCTTCTTACTCCATCTATCCAGCGCTCTGGAGTCTCTATCAGAAAGGGTAGGATTTTTAGCAGTAGAAGCCTTAATGCCCTTGGGTCACTGTGAAATAGTCTCTGGATCTGCAATAGGATTTTTAAAAAGGAACTTGTGGGACTCAGGGACCCTGTAGTATCTGCCAGGTTTTCTGGGAGCAGGAGGCAGGGAATCAGGGGCCAAACTAGATTCCGAAAAAGCATCATCAACAATATCTACTACAGAAGGAATCGCTAAAGGCCTATGCTGTGGTAGGAGAAGGAAATCCCTAAGCCTCTTTTTTGAATCAGAAAAATCCTGGCTTTCCCAGTGGAAATGCTCCCTTAGAGTATGTAAGGTTTCCCCAAAAGAAAAATCCTCAGGAGGGGAAGCAGAGGGAATGGAGTCTTTTGCATCAGAATCTTCATAAGTAGATAAGGGCAAATCCAGATCATCAGAAGAATCAGAAACAACAGAATCCTGATCAGAAGATTCATAATCAACTTCAGTCCTAAGCCTCTTGGGGGGGGGTTGGCTACCCCTGATTAGAGTTATTAGATCTTCAGCCATTCTTATCATTTGTTTTTTTAGGCATACAGGTCCGAGCATGTGGCCTGGGCATCGTTTTTTTAGGCATGGATTGAGATTTAGGCCTAAGCAAAGAAGGAGGTGTCGGTTTAATATGCAACCCTGACTAACCTTTTCTTTTCTTTTTTCCCATATTATCTGCTTTCTCCACCACCCATCCTTCTTCTTACTTCCTTCTCTTGCAATTTAAATATCTCCTCTCCAAGCTGAGTGCCATTTCCCTTCATAACAATAAGTTATGCTTCAACTATTCTTGCAGTACAATTGTGTATGTAAATGTTTGCCTTATCTTCTGCCCAAGCTAACAAAGTATTTTAAATCCCATACTCAATGTAGCAGGCTGAAATTGAATGTTTATTCTATCATATCGTTGTATCTGACTTGATTTTTTTAAAGTATTTGTAAAGTATTTTTGAAAGTATTATTTTAGTAGTGTAACGGAGCTTTTCTCCTCGGGCCTCCACTGAAAATGGACATGTATCCAGCTGGACTAGCCCGGTTAACAAATGTAAAATAAAATAAATAAAATAAAATAAGCTCGTAGGCCTGAATACACCCTCGGAAACCAGTACCTGCACAGTGGCTCCGGACCCATCCAAGGTAGAGACATCCGTGGGTTTCATAGTTGAAGCATCTTGCGGCATACTGGACTCCGAATGGGTCTCAGTAGAGGCCTGCGAATCAGAAGTAGCGGGTATCAGGGGCTGCGAAAGCGCCTCACTGAGTACTGGCAAACTGTTGACTGGCTTAGGAGAAGCATTGTCAGCAGTTTTGGACCTCGGTGGCCTGTCTCTGTCTTTATCTTTGGGTTTTTTCAGAATCCCGGTAGTCGGATGGCTAACCGATGACATTTCTGGATAATTAAACCGAGAACCTAAATATTTAGAGGTGAAAATATACCAACGACGGATAGTGCGCTGATTATATAAAGCACAAAACCGACAGCAAGGTACGTTGTGGTCAGAGCCTAGGCAAGGAATACAGTACGAATGAAAATCTTTATGAGGTATTTGCTTTCCACAAGTAATGCAATTATTAACTTTTACTGACATCTGTAAGGAGAAAGAAAAAGTTTCCCCAATGGGGTACTTAGCTTTAGTTGAAGACTTTGGTTCTGAAACTCGAAAACTAAAATTTCAGGAGACGGCCGACCGGCACTTGCAAACTGCTTCTGCTTCGGGCACCGCACGGCAAGAAAGACTGATGTAATAGCGTCAGCTGCATGTTTTATACCCCTGATGACCTGACGTCATGGAAGAAGGGACAGCAACCGAAGCAGGACCCAAGACTTTGTTAATCAGGCCGAATGAGGGATACCTGCGAGCAGATAACCTAAATGTAATGACTGCAACAGTGAAACATGAAGAACATCTTTGGTTACTCATTACATAAATCACAACCACCAGTCAAGTTATCTTTTTTTTCAGCTCATGTAATTTGAAAAAACTCTCAAAATTATACAAAAAGGTTGTCAAATCATAAATTCACAAGCCAGAATGCATCATTAGACTATGGTGAATCCAACATTATAAAAGAAATTTATGAATTACAATAATTAAATGAGTATTTTTATTTATGCATTAACCTATACATTACATCTTAAATATAAATCCATTGTATTGTATTGTGAAATAAGGCACTCTAGGTTACGGATTACAGGAGAATTATACAAACATTTTATACAATAATAAGGCAGGAAATGAATGATTTATGTAATGTTACTTAGATTACGTGACATATAATAATAAATGTGAATTATAATGTTTGTAAATGAGAACTTGTTAATATGGTTTGGTTATTTTATATAAATGTACGTTTGCTTATGTCACAAGCAACAATTCAATCTAGCCATTGTCTAAGGCCAGCTTAGAGAGAAAAATTGCACAGGACACTAAGGATAATCACAAGGCTTTCTTTAGTTATGTTAGGAACCTGGGTGGGAATTCCCAGATATGCTCAGAATTAGTCCAAAATGACAAAAAATACACTGAACCCACAGACATTGCCAACATCCTAGCTGACAGGTTCAGAGCAAACTCCCCTCCCACCAAAGGGCAAATATCTATCCCAGCAGAGTGCTGCCCCTGACATCTCAGATGCTCAGGTCAGAGCCGCCCTCTCCAAAGCAAAAACACAGCATCAATGGGACCAGGCGGTGTCCCGGCTGCGTCCTACATGAACTCCAAGAAGAGCTAAACCCAAACATAAAACTACTGTTCAATCTCAGCCTTACTACAGGATATGTGCCCAAAGAGTGGCGTACAGCAACAGTGGTCCCTCTCCATAAAGGTGGTGCCTCAACGGATCCTGGAAACTATCGCCCCATAAGCCTGACTAGCTTGGTCTGCAAAGCTATGGAAAGGATCATCATGGACCTCATAAATAAAGATATTGGGGACCTACAGACACTGGATCCTACCCAGTTTGGCTTTGTTAAGGGCAGATCCTGCCTCTTAAACCTGGTTGATTTCTTTGAAACAGTCACCAAGGCCATTGGCGAGGGAAGGTGGTCCACACAGCCTACCTGGACCTCATAAAAGCCTTCGATACAATACCCCACTCGGGCATTATAGATAAGCTCACCAGCTTAAATATAAACCCCTATGTCACTAGATGGAATGCAAACTGGCTCAAGGACAGAACCCACATGGTTAGAATTGCTGGAGCCATGTCAGACTCCAAACCAGTTACAAGTGGTGTCCCACAAGGCTCAGTCCTGGGACCTCTTTTGTTCGGTATATATTTCTCGGAGGTACAGGCCAACACGGAAGGACTGTGGCTGACCAAGTTCGCAGATGACTGCAAACTGGCCGCTATAATCGACTCTCCAGCCGACACAAGCATCCTCCAAAAGGGCCTCATAGAAACAGACAACTGGTGCCAGAGCCATGGCCTCAAGCTAAATGCCAAAAAGTGTATAGTCATCCCCTTCAGCAAAAACAAAGTGCCCACAAATTACCACATAGGTGGTAATCCATTAAGTACAGAAGATGTAATTAGGGACCTGGGGACCCAAGTTGATAGCAATCTCTCATTTGACAACAATGTGGCCAAAGTGGTTAGAAAAACATTTTATATAGCCCACCTAATCATGAAGGGATTCACATCTAGATCGGGGAAGGTCATTGTGCCTCTTTACTCATCCCTCATCAGGTCCATAATTGAGTACAATGCCCCTTTTGGGATGTACCTTACCAGACACCTGCAGCAACTGGAAAGACCCCAAAAGTACCTCACCAATAGGATCAAAGGGCTCAAACAGATGCCATATGCTGCCCGGTTAAAGAAACTCCAGCTCTACTCAGTGGCATACCGCCTGTTCAGAGGCGATCTGTGCATGACGTATAAAGCCATGTCCAACCCGGAATTAATGGACATGCTGCACCTCAGAAAATCCAAATCCCATCGAGCTAAGCGCTCGAGAGACTTGAACCTCAGCACTGAAATAAATAGGACATGTTGGAGGGACAGATTCATAACCCAGAGGCTCCCTTCACTCTGGAATAAAATCCCAGTCCAGGTTAGGCAGAGTCCCTCACTGACTCTCTTCAAGAGGAATCTTGATGCGTGGATGGGAGACCGTAGGTTTACCCCGGGTATCACTTCTGTGTCACTGTTAGACAGAGGCACAGTATACTAACCTTGAAAAAGGGCATAGCAAAATTAATTTAAAATGGGTGG
The DNA here is from genome assembly GCF_019279795.1 of Protopterus annectens. NCBI lineage: Eukaryota > Metazoa > Chordata > Ceratodontiformes > Protopteridae > Protopterus > Protopterus annectens. The sequence goes on along the minus strand of NC_056745.1, from coordinate 179,578,734 downwards.
CGAAAGCCATACACACTCTGGCTATGCTTATAAATGCCCTAGGGCAGATAGCCTAGTATGAACCTATGAACCTATCCACAACCCCAAAACAAGTAATAATTCAATAAAGGTGTTTGAAAAAACATTTTACACAATAAAACCATAGACATTTTCACTTTAGGATAAAACTGCATGGTATGTATGAGTAAACTCCAGCAAACAACTTGATTTTCTTTCTTCATGTTTTGTTTCGTTCATTTGTTAACTGGCTAAGCTTACAAAGCATCAATGCATCTATTCAGTGGTGATCTGGGGGAACTGCCTGGTTAAGTGATCTTGAGCATTACACAGTTTGCAAACAGAGGCTGTGGGAATCAAACCATAACTACAAGACCTCATTAGGCCACTCACAGTTTATCACCTGTACTGTCCCTGTTGGGATATTAATACTTGTTTAAACTATACCCTTACATGCTTTATTTCTTTAATTTCTTTCAGAGGATTGAAAATGCAGCTTTCAGGTTCAACACAATTATCACTAAACAGGAGCATATAACAATATAAGCAAATAATCTGTAGAGTGCACTTCTGCATTGTCAGACCTTTCTCTTAGAATAAGCTAAATTACAGCAATATTTTAGGACTGCAACAAGTGAGTAAAGAACAGAAATCTGTCACGTATGACAGAAAGTGACAACATAGTGCAAAACAATGTAGCAATTAAGATTACCTTTTCCATATGGCAGAATGAGCGTCACATTATACAACACACAACATTTAAAAGGTATTTTGTGTCAAGCGATTTCCCTAATTTAGACTGAAAACAGAAAATGAAATGTGCATTTAGGTGACATTTCTGGAAGACACATAGCACCTTCCTTTCTCATTGGAAGGCAGAAAGATATGAAGTGAGACAGATAAGATTTATTAGTAGGTAATTAGTTTCTGCTGAATGATTAGAGATGCCAACTGCGTTTGAGGTCACTGAACAGCAGACATTATAAGCTCCAGTGATTATAGATATGCTAGCGGTTGAATCTATACTGCTTACGTTACACTACACCCAGGGGCATGCTATCTGTTCTGAGTAAATGCTAACGAGCCCTAAATGGCTCTTTACACCATCAATATAGCCCTGTTCACCATCAGCCAAGAAAACAGCATTAGTCAATGCTATACATTTGGCTGTAGAGGGTACAGTTGCTGAATTATGAATGAATATTACATATAAAGATAAAATGCACTTAAAGATGAAGTGAAGTAATGTACCTGTCCAAGAACTTTGGCTGTGAATGGTGTAAATAGAAGGGAGATAACTAAGACACTGAGATGTAGACATGAGCAAAAACTGAAGGCTGCAATGTCTTCCACCTGATTTTCTTTACGTTCATACGGTATAAACAAATAACTGCAAAACACTTACAAATCATATAATTACCTTGGCACAACTGACTCTGAAGTATACTTACAGACAGACAAACACAGACCTGCCTCTCAAGTGCTATGATACAGGCATAGCACAGTGATTTTTAACCTCAGATTTTGACTTACTTCTCCTAGATTTACTGATTTTCCTCATAATGCTAGATCTTTTCAAGGGTACATACATTATTAAATTACTGAAATACGTCTGTGTAAAGTTATCACTGTTAGTACAAGCTGCAGTATCTAAACACCTATGGTTCAAAATAATAATAATAATAATAAAATATGAAAAGTGCCCCTCTTTTGGGCTCTCTGCGATGTTTTTTAAAGCCCAGCACTACGAGTCTGTAATGTTCCCGGACTGAAAGTTACGGACAGTAACACAGATATACACAGCACCACAGTCACATGCAGAGCTTTTCATACACTACAGCCTGCCGCCTTATCAGGCATGTTGTATGAAAGAGAAGGCTGAAACAATGTTTACTTTATCTGAAGAAAATAATTGGTTATAAACAACAGGGGAAAATGCATTAAACTGTCAGCATGACAGGGTTCTATTCAGCACATGTTCAACAAAGACTAACAATGCTGACTGTGTCTTGTATTGCATTTCATAGTTTCCATACAGTTTTGTAAATCCCTGCGTTAAGAACATAGCCAGTAGATGTGAATAACTTGATTGTTGTGTAATACTTCTACAACTGCAACACATCCCTTCTGGGTGATAAAGGAGCCGTGCAAACCTTAATATGAAATAGAAGCAGTATGTAACATTCCAGTCAAAATATTAAAAAACAGATATGCAAACAGAACTCAGTCAAGTCCATGAAATTATACAATGACACATCATTACTGTTTTTTTTTTTCAATATAAGTGTTAAATGCATATTTTAAGCACTTCTTCCTGAATGACAAAGTAAAATATTTTATGATACATGATACAACTGACTTCACTTTAGATGTGAATGCAGTCTTGGAGAAAATAACTTGATGACTTTATCTGGAGAGATGACAAAAACTATTTCATAATGTCATCCAAATAAATAGTTATATAGAAGTCTTTGAAAATGTTAAACTCTTGGTGTTAAGCTGCTTCCACCAAATTTGACTATGGTTTGTAAACAAGTGTTTTTTTGCAGCCTCTTCCCCAAATTTTCAATTTGTCTCACAAACCCAATTCACAAAGTAAGGTAGCAAACTACTTGATGGAAATGCAATTCCACATTACAACTGTGAAATGAGTTACATTTTGAAGAAAACTATGTCATTATAGCACTACACTCCAATTGACAAGGATGGTGAGTTCTAAAGTGCATTCTGAAGGCTTTGCACATTTAAAACTGATAAAAGTTGCAACCAGATGTCAGGCAAATGAAATAGATTCAGAATCAAGACAACTTATAGCACCTTTGGACACAGTCTTTAGGGCACTCATTTTAAGGACCTTAGCATCACAGCAATTAGCACTGAAACTTCACTAAGCTTGTTTTTCTAGTCCCAGTCCCTCCTGCCTGGGGTTATTTTATGTGCAGAATCTGCATGTAATTCCTCTGTCTGTGTGGATCTTTACTGGGTGATTTTGTTTCATCCCACATCCAAAAGAAATGTTGTAGGTGAACTGTCAATCTACCAAACTGCCCATATGTATGTATGAATGCCGCATGTGTGTGATTCACAGCCAGAGTTAGTTTCTCTTACCCTCTGCCCTTGAATGTTGCGCTGGGCTCAGCTTCTCCTAGGTCCCAAAAATGGCTAAAGGAGGTATTCACAGAATGAATGCACAAAAGAATGAGAAACTCAGTCCATCTTAACACTGTGCCTTTCTTCATCTCGTACACAATGGCATTGGCACTACCACCAAAGACTGCCATCCGGAATTAACATTTGTCAGCTACTAGACAAATGACATTTTAGGATAGAACTATCCAATAACAGATGACAGAGTTAACAAAGCAGGATGTGAAAGATGCCAAGTTCAACATTTTGATCCAAAAAATTAACAATTACTATGCTGTACATACACATTTCATGAAAAAATAACACACAATTCTACATATACATATATATTAGCCAAAGCAATTGCCTTTGTTAACAACTGGTTCACAGAGAAGGTATGCAAGTATTTCTTCAGCTGGCAAAGAAGATGCTCATAGAGCTCTGAGATGTTCAGGAGAAAACAGACCACTTTATCTATAAGGCAGTTTCCTTTATTTTGAGGATGTCATCATTTGAGGGACAGCAGATTCAAGGGAATCACAAATCCACCAAGTGTATCAGCAAAATAGGTCTGAGTTTTTCTGATGATAGGAAGCCAAGTGCTTCGACAATGATTAAAGCTGAAAATTTTCTTTGTTTCTGGTACTCAATGTTGGCGTGATCAAACACCATTGCCAGTAGCTATTCTGCTGGTAGTTTGTGCATACCTAACATCAGTGTATGCAGGTCTGGGAGTAGATAAAGTTGGAAAGCTGCAGTAAATATATAGAATTTTTTTTACCTTTGAAGTTAAACTTAGTTTTTAGCGGACAGTTTTATTTTTTAAAGGTGGGTGGGTTACCTGGCAGTATCAGTTTTAGGATCATCAAATATAACTGCATGGCTAAAAAGAATAACTGCAACCAATGGATTACTACTTTAGCTAATAAAACAACTTATGTGGTGTGCAACTGCCAATTCTTTCAGGAGCAAAAAACAGTGCACAGGGCACCTGACAGTATCATTAGGTACTAAGGATTGGCCATTTTTCAGTTTCATTGCAAAGGTGGGCTGGGCTTTGATGAGGGCTATAAAATGGTGATTGGTGAATGAGTGTTTTTAATTACTACTACATTTATAATTTAATTCAGACATGTACAGTTGAGTGGTGGTAGTGTCAGCCAGTTAGTAGTTCTGTAACTGTCCAGTACTACTAAAGGCCATCTGACAGCAGGGTTTACATCGAAAACCGCTTGCTGCTGCCAAGAGTAAAACATGAATGTCATTCAAGGTCTTAAGTGGCCAGTTAAAGAGGTTCTTTCAAATGGTATCCCCCCCCCGAAAAAAAAATCACTACAATCTGGTGTCCCCTTTCTAACTGTAGCATTTTGCTATCACTACATCAAAATCGTAAGGAGCCAAACAGCAATAACAATAGAAATCAACAGAAGTACTGCTGTGCTGTGTCAATCAGCAAAGGCTAGTTGCTATGTACAACTACTGCTCCTAAAGGTGAAGGCAAATTATAACATTAATGAATGGACAGCTGAAATGCACAGGCACCTTCTGCCTAGAACTATGCATTTTCCTAAATTGCAAAGGAATAGTGCATGCCATATTTGTAATGACTTTATATATGGAATGTGTAGGGTGTTGCTGTCTACAAAATTAGAAGCTAGTTCTTTGAGAGAATGCCCCCTTCTCCAAACAACCTTGAACAGCTACTCCAGGCACACAAAAAGTGACAAAAGTGCCAATTTACAAGCTACTAACTTTAAATGCTTATTGACATTATGGATTAATATACTTTTTGGGTTTATATTATTAGCTCGAAAGCTAACTCTGTCGAATGCAAGTCTATTGACACATAAATGTCGAACAACAGAAATGTCGAGCATGACTTCCATCGAAAGTTGGCCCGAGCTACTACCGAAAGCACACAACATTGAATGTTTAAACGGAAATCTTCGTAAGGGGAGATTTCTGTTTACTTCAATGTTGTGCGATCTCGGAGTTGGTATATTTAAGTAGCGGGGGTTGTGGGGGGGGTGCAGGTGGGCAGTGTTTTTTTGTTTAATCATTTTTTATTAGGGTTGTATGTTTTGTGCAATAATTGTGGAACAGCAGATGAGGATGTTTTCATCAGTTTAGTAATGAGCTGTTGTTAATGCTGTTACTTCATAGCAGGGATGCGATGATGGCCAGCAATAACATTTCAATGATGTCACTTTCGGTGAAGAAGTGTTTTGCTAAAGATACTGTTCACTGAATATGTGTCGATGGATTTGCATTCGACAGAATTAGCTTTCGAGCTAATAATATAGACCCTACTTTTCAAAGTGGGAAGCAAAGTTCTTTCTTTTTTTGCTAAAGATATATCTTATTTTCTAACGCTGACTTTCTACAGACTATTTAAAAGGATGACAAACTGCTTTAACAGGATTTTCTTTTAATTATAGGTTCTTAGGTAAGTACTAAGCTAGCTGCCCTCTTGAGCCATGTTAAACCAAGCCAGTTTCTCTTTTTGTGCTCGAAAAACCTACCCATTTAGTTACAGTTTGGCCTTACCGATCCCATGGTGAATAACTATATATTACCCCTAATGAGAGTAATTGGGATCATACCACACATAATTTGACAGGACTCTTGCGTGGGATAAAGTATTTTATGAGCTGCCTCTGTCCATTAGTAGGACAGAGAGCAGTCCAGGGATACATTTTCTGTTTCCCATCCATAAATCTAAGTTGTGCTTGAGTAAGGGGTGGGATGACCTTTGTTTTATGTGGATGGGGAGTCTCTTCCACAACAGCAGAATCCTCTGTGAGATATACGTACTTGCCCCGCCAAACCATTTAGTTGATATTGCAAAAGAGGTTTAAATCCCTAGACAGAGTACTTCTGATAATATTTTACTTGCCGATTTGCAGTAAATCCATCAGTAATGGATGGAATAATTCATAATTCAGTTTCACTTTTCCGCTTGTCTGCTGGAATTTACTTTTATGGTTAAAACTGTGGTTTCAGTGATATACTCAGTCTCTGCCAGACTATTGGTCTTTTTGGCTTTGGCAATATGTTAAAGAAGGCACCAAAATCCATGTATCAGATTATGTGCTTGTATTTTATACAGTGGATATAAAAAGTGTACACACCCCTGTTAAAATGCCAGGGTTTTGTGATATAAAAAATGAGACCACAATAAATCATCTCAAAACTTTTCCCACCTTTAATGTGACCTTAGAGGAAAAAATATAAAAAATAAAAAAGTACAATAAACTGATTGCATAAGTGTGGACACCCTTGAACTAATACTTTGTTGAAGCACCTTTTGATTTAATTACAACATTCAGTCTTCTTGGGTACACACCTGCCATCAATTAAAGAGACTCTGATTAACCCCAAATAAAGTTCAGCTGTCCTAGTAGGATTTTCCTGACATTTACTCAGTTGCCTGCTACAGCAAAAGCCATGGCTCACTGAGAGCTTACAAAGCGGTGCTTGAGCTGCTTTCTCAGTTTTCCCAAACTTTCCCAGTTTTCCCAAACTTTCTCAGTTTTCCCAAACTTTCCCAGTTTTCCCAAACTTTCCCATTGGTAATTTCATCCCTTCACTGACCTTGTGCCTTGTCCTTTCCTTGGTTGTGCAATCACCCAAACCCAGGTCATCTCTTCCTGGAAGCATGTATCGGGTTGTAATTCTCTTTTTGTCCTAAATTTGTCCATTCACATCAATAACAGAACCATGTACATGCTGGGTCCCACTGTGTGCCTCATTTATATTGAAGTCCAGCATTCGGTCACTAGACTAAAACCCATGGCAGAATGAAAGAGTTCTATGTCTTTTCTTGTACTCCTGCTACAGCACATATACACTGTAAAATGATAAGCATCTCTTTGATATTCTCTCACTTTCTTTTACGCTCAATAGTTTGCTACAGTCTAACAACTTAAAGAATAATTTCTTCTGCAAATGTTGACTATTCAGGTTTTAGATGGGCGGGAAAACTCAAAACAGCATTAATGAAGAAAGATAATCCATGGGCAGAGATACTGAATGCCCAAATTAGCACTGGTGACTTTGTTCAGGAACAGATTTTATTCCCACGAAAACTTAGATGAGGAAATGCAGCTCTTTTTTATTTAACATTATCAATACTCTGGCATAACTAACAAAATAACAATGGGAATATTTTCTACTTTTTTAATTATTTAAAATTAAAACAATTATGATGCTGTTAATAAAATGGAAATGGTGAAAGAATTAAACAATATCATGCTGGCTTGACTCTGCAAATTAAGTCCAGCACTGTGCTGGGAAGGATGATTGTCAATGTCCTCCTCCTGAACAAAAATAGCAAAAGGTTATAAAGTTCAGAACGTTTAACCACAAAGACCCCTACAGTGAAGGATGCAATTACAAAGACCTTCTATTCTTCACACAAGGAGTAAACCATCCTTACGACATCCAAATCACTCTGTATTCTAGTTTTTCTTTTTCTAGCACTGAATTTTTACTGCTTTCTTCTAAACTATCATTAGCAAGTTAGTACTCTCCGAAATGTTGGGCAGCAGTCCATGATTCTAAACTTAATCTCACTGCCAACTTTCTATACACAATGGAATTCCTTATACTGAAAATAACCAAAGTCACCAAATTTTTTTCATACTCACATTGGTACTCGGGTACTTATTTATTTACTTATTTGTTTACCGGGAAAGTCTGACTTGGAACAAAGCCAATTTTCAGTGGAGGCCCAGGGAGAAATGCTCCAGATGCATGTCTTTGTAACATGGGAGGAAACCAGAACACCCGGAGGAAACTCATAAATGCAGGGAGGACATGCAGACTCCACACAGAAAGCACTCCAGCCGAGAATCAAACTGGAGAACCTCTTGTGAAGCGACAATGCTACCGGTGCACCACTGCGCTGTCTTAAATGGTATGGAAATAATCAAAGTGACTAAAATATGATTCATCTAATGCTTCAGCTATGCACGTTTACTTAGCTATGTAAGAATGGGCCATTCTCACTAAAACTAACATTCCCTGAGACTTTTTATTTCTCCAGCACATCAGTAATCTAATGACCTCTCAGTAAATGATGAAAGTGGTAGGCCCTGAAGCATGTCTACTGTTTTTTCCTTAGTTAGCAGCTGGCAAATTCTCACTTTAAGACAAATCCTTGATGTCATTCTCTACTGGTTAATCAATATACTGGTTAATCAATATACTGGTTAATCAATATCCCATTATCTCTACAAAAGCATCCTGACAACGGAGATGTCATAGGGAAGTATTTTCATTCCTTGACTTTTGTTTGGCACTCCTGGTAGCAGTATAGACATCAAACTAATGGAATACGGCACTTTAACATTTTTATTAATGGAGCAAACAAATAAAAACTCTGTCTGTTGTTGTTACTGCTCTCCACTCTACTCTCATAGGCCCCTAACCTAATGCCCAGGACCACTGGAAAACTGTTTTATCTTGCTCTTTGCAGAAACTCTGTAAAGTATTTTTTTATAATTTATGACATTATATTACGGACTAAAATGTTGAAACTACTTGCATATCTAAGTAAAGATAACCAAGAATGGCTACAGTTCAAAAGAAATGTTGCAGTATCTTATAAGGAAAGGTAGGGTAAATAATTTTAAAGTGATAATCTTATGCCTGGTTCCATCATTCTGGCTATGTGTTACAGTTTGACCACATGAATCCTGAGTCCAAACAGGCAATCAGAGAACTTTCTACTGACAAAGAACAGTCCTCATTTACATGCATGAGTCATTGACTACAAAATGTTGTACTATGCGGCTTAGTTCCCAATATTAATGGTTTATCTTACATTTTAAATGGATGTACTTTGAAATACGGCAAGAACTGGCTTCGCCATCAAGCACCTTATTCAACCACAGGCTAAGTACAGGCTTCATTCCAGCAGACTGGAGACCTGCCATTGTCATCCTCTTGCACAAAGGTGGTGCCACTACTGACCCTTGAAAATATCACCCCATTAGCTTAACAAGTCTGATCTGTAAAGCCATGAGGCGTATTATTATGGATCTCAGAAACAAGGACATAGGCAATTTTAGATTTGTCAAGGGCAGATCTTGCCTGTTGAACCTGGTTGACTTCTTTGAGACTGTCACCAAGGCCCTGGATGAGGGAAAGTCAGTATACGCAGTTTACCTTGACTTGACTAAAGCCTTTGACACAACCCCCCACTCAGGCATCATTGAAAAGCTAACTCAACTTGGTGTAAATCACTATCTCATCAGGTTGGTGGCCAACCGTCTCACCGACAGGACCCTAAAGGTCAAAATAGACACCTCCATCTCTGATAGCAGACTCGTCACTAGTGGAGTTCCCCAGGATCTTTCCTGGGACCCCTAATGTTTGGCATCTACTTCTCAGACAAAAGGCCTGTGACTGACAAAGTTTATGGATGACTAAGTTGGGTGCTGTCACTGACTCCCCAAAATGATGTTAATATACTGCAAGAGGGTCTCACAGCAACTAATGACTGGTGCCAAAGTCATGACCTCAAGCTAAATGCAAAAAGATGCATCATCATACCATTTGGCAAAAACACGGCCCCTACTGATGACCACATCAACGGCAACCCCCTAAGCACACAATCTGTGGTAAGAGACCTGAGTACTCAGGTTAACAAGCTCACATTTGACCATCATATAGCAGCAGAGGTCAGAAAAGTCTTTTAGTTGGTTCATCTCATAAGTAAAAGAATTGCATCCAGAAAAAAGGAAGTTATTACCTCTCTATACTCCTCCCTCATTAGACCAATGATTGAGTATAACGCCCCATTTGGTATGTACTCCTTCAAACATCTGCACCAACTGGAAAGGCCACAGAAATACCTCACAAAGAGAATCCATGGCCTCCAACACCTGTCCTATGTGGACAGGCTGAAATCACTGTCACTCTACTTGGTATCATACAGATTGCTCAGAGGTGATCTATGTCTCACCTACAAGGCAATTTCGGATCCTGCCCTACTGGAGATGCTCTATATCTGTAAGTCTAACTTCTCGCACATTACCTGCTTGAAAGGCCTGAATCTAATATGCAATGTCAACAAAACTGCTGGAGAGACAGGCCTGTCTCCCTGAGGCTGCCCTGTCTCTGGAATAGACTTCCCATACGCCTCAAACAGAGTACCTCGCAGACCCTCTTCAAGCTCAAACTTGATGAGTGGATGGAAAAATACAAATTTACCCCAGGGGTTCCACTTGTGTCCTTCACTGACAGGGGCGATAGGTGCTGACTGAGGTTTCTTTTTGGGGATAAACTCTTGGCTAGGCTTGGAAGGGCCCCAGGGCCATTAGTCTAGCAACCTCCTATGATGCTACTGAAGTTGCAAAGCAACAAACATCATAAAAATCGATACCAAAGGATTAAAACTAAAAAAATATATATATTTTTGCAGCTGGTAGGGCTCACCTGCACCTCACATGTGGAGAGCAACACCCCTCAAATTCCATGCATATTACATATACCAACTCTGAGATCACAAAACAGTGAAAAAAGGGCAAAATCTCACTCCCTGCTGTTCCAGAACCTCCCACAAAATAATGCTAGCAGAAGCGATCAAATATTATTCCATTACTTCTGCAGGCATTAAACGTGTTTGATATTATGAACATTTGACTAAACAGAAGAACTCTATTTAAATATATGAAAAGTTTAAATGACTTGGCTGTTTAAACTGTTGAATATGTTCACGGTAATTGAACTGAGTGATTTCCTGCAAGCTAAAGTGACATAAAGTACAGTTTTGTACCTACCATAAATGTAGATGTTCGAGTGTAGACACTGCTGCAGTCATTACACTTGGGTTATCCTGCCGTCAGGCGGTTCCCCAGTCGGCCTGAGTTCCAAAGTATTGGTCCGGTGTCGGTTGCTGTCACTTCTTCCCTGACGTCAGTGCGCCACGGGGATATAAGATGCAGATGACTCCATTTTCTTCAGTTTTTCTTGCCCCAGATGTCAGGTGCCCCCAAATAGGTAGACCTTGCAAATTGCTAGTAAAATATATAATAGAAAGGCAAACAACCATTTTTAATTACCAACAAATACTCCCTTTAGGAAATAAAGGTAGAAGAGCTAGGTACGTACCAGAAAGCAAGAGGGGAAGGAGGGAGGGTAACCTGGACTGCAGCAGTGTCTACACTCGAACATCTACATTTATGGTAGGTACAAAACTGTACTATGTTCATCATGTGACAGTGCTGCAGTCATTACACTTGGGTGGAATCCCAAAGCTGAGGTAGGGAGGATGGATCTATAAGGCATTAGGGGTGGCTATAAGGCCCTGCAGCACAGCAGTGGCAAAGCTAGCTCTGGATTTGGAATATAAAGGCAAATGGTAATGTTTGGTGAAGGTATGGACAGAACTCCATGTTGCTGCTTCTAAAATATCCTTGGTAGGCACTCCTCTGAGGTAGGCAGTTGAAGTGGCTGTTGCCCTGGTGGAGTGAGATCTAATGCTGCTAGGTACAGGTTTCCTATGGTGGGTATAGCAAAAGTGTATACAGTGAGCTATCCATTTTGAAATAGTCTGCTTTGAAATGGCTTTTCCATGTGCTCCTGCAGCATATGCTACCAATAATTGCTCAGATTTTCTGAAAGCTTTGGTTTTGTCCAAGTAGAAGCATAACTGTCTGTGAATGTCCAAGGAATGTAGTAGTCTCCCCCTTTGTTCTGTGGTTTTGGATAAAAAGTTGGCAAGTGAATAGTTTGGTTTAGAGCCACACTTGATACTACCTTTGGCATAAACGTAGGGTTAGTTCTTAAGGACACCCTGTCCTGGTGGAAGAGGAGGAAAGGTTCCACTGCCATTAGTGCCTGTAATTCTGAAACTCGTCTTGCTGATGTTATTGCCAGTAGCAGAGCAGTCTTCCAAGAGATGTATTTTAAATCTGCTGTGTTAGCCGGCTCAAAAGGAGGTAAAGTTAATTTTTCCAAAACAAAGTTGAGGTCCCAAGTTGGTGTATGTGCTCTACGGGGTGGTCTCATGATTTTAGCCCCTCTGAGGTACTGTTTGAGCAAAGGATTTGAAAAAATTGGTGGATCCATGTTGTAATGAGCAGAAATGGCTGAGGCATGAATCTTGATGGATGAGAAGGAGAGGTCCTTGTCCAGCATCTCAGTTAAGTATTGAAGTATCTGAGGAATGTTTGGTACAAGAGGGTCAAGGCTGTGTGCTTGGTTCCAGGCACAGAATCTCTTCCATTTATCCGAGTAGGCTTTCCTGGTGCTAGGCCTTCTGGCCTCCAGAATGACATCCATAACAGCTTTGGAGAGAGGCAATGCTTGCTTGGTTAAGGAATTTTCCATGCAGCTAGATTTAAGGTCTTCAGCTGGCTGTGGAGTATCTGATTGTTGTGTTGCGTCAACAGCTGTGGGATTTGAGGCAAAATCCAGGGTGGTTCTTGTGCTAAGTTCTTTAAGATTGGGTACCAGTGCTGGCGTTGCCAGTCTGGTGCAATCAGGATCACCTTTGGCTCTTCCTGCCTGGCTTTTATGAGTACCTTTGGAAGGAGAGGTACAGGAGGGAAAGCGTATACTTGTAGTTTTTTCCAGCTGAATGAGAGGGCATCCATTTTCCATGCTTGTGGATGGTAGCTCCTTGTGCAGAATTTCTGTAGTTGGCAGTTCATTGGGGTTGCAAACAGATCTATGTCTGGTTTACCCCATTTTTGTGCTATCATTCTGAATATTTGTGGACTCAGTTGCCATTCGTGAGGATCCATGATGCTTCTGCTTAGGTTGTCTGCCAGTGTGTTTCTCTCTCCTGGCAGGAATTGTGCCTGCAGATGAACTTGGTAATTTAAAGCTGTGTTCCACAAGTTCATGGCTTGTCTGCAGAGGGGGTAGGAGTGTGTGCCCCCTTGCTTATGTACCACATAACTGTGGTGTTTGTCTGTCTTTACTAGTAGCTGTCCTGGATGTAGCAGGTCCTTGAAAGATATAATTGCATTTTGTATAGCTAGCATCTTTTTTTGATTGATGTGGAGATGTCTTTGTTCTGCAGGCCACTCGCCCTGAATACATTTTCCTGCCATGTGTGCTCCCCAGGCGTAATCCGATGCATCTGTTGTCAGTGTCTGCCTGGTTGTGGGTTGAGTAAAAGGCTGTCCCTTGTTGAGGTGACAAGCTTGAGCCCACCATTAAAACTCCTGTTGTAGGCAAGGAATTAGTGGTATAACTGTTTCCAAATTTTGACAGTGTTGAGACCATACACTCTTTAGGTACCATTGTAGTTTCCTCATATGCAGTCTGGCATATGGAATTAGTAGAATGCAAGATGCCATGTAGCCCAAGGCCTGCAGAATTTTTCTTGCAGGGAGTTGGGTCTTTGTTGCCATTAAATGAAAATACTGAGTCAGTTGTCCTTGCTTGTCTGGCGTGAGATAAGCCATCTGGGCCGTTGTGTTTAAGCTGGCACCCAGGAATATTATCTGTTGTGAGGGCACTCGTTTTGATTTCTTTTCGTTTACTGTGTACCCCAGGCAACGTAATAACTTTTTTACGTATGCCAGATGCTTTAGAAGAATGCCCTTGCTCTCTGCTTGGATTAGGCAGTCGTCCAGGTATGGGTAAATTTGAATTCCTTTTTGCCTGCAAAATGCAATTACTGGTGCCAGGCACTTTGTGAAGACCCTGGGCACAGTAGATAAGCCAAAGGGCAGTGCAGAGAATTGATAGTGCATTGAACCTGCTAGAAATCTGAGGTATCTTCTGCAGTTTTGTCTGATAGGGACATGCAGGTATGCCTCTTTGAGGTCCAAAGTCACGAGCCAAGCTTTCTTGCCCAGCATGGGAAGAAGCTGCTGTAGTGTCAACATTTTGAATTTCGGAATATCCAGGTAAGTGTTCAGAGAAGAAAGGTCCAAAATGGGTCTCCAGACTTTGTCCTTTCTGGGAACCAGAAAGAGTCTTAAGTAAAATCCTTGTCCTTGCTCTTGTGGTGGTACCTTTTGAATAGCTCTCATGTCCATGAGTGCTGTAATTTGTTTTTGAGCCTCTGCCCATTGATTTGGTGGCAGATTTGGCATTCCTTTTAACCTTGGAAGAGTGTGGAAGTGGAACCTGTAACCTTGAGATATGATGTTGAGAACCCATTTGTCTTTGGTGGTGCAATGCCAATTGTGATAGAAAAGAGCCAGTTTTCCTCCTAAGGGTGCTGCTAAGAGAGAGCTGTTTGGCAGCTGTAGTGGGAAGTCATTGAGACTGTTTTTTATAAGGCTGAGGTCTGTCTTCCCCTTCTTTCTGGCCTGGTGCACCCCATTGTCGAGGTCTGTAAGGGCCTTGTGTCTGACCTCTACCTCTTGGACGTCTATATCTGCCCCTTTGAGGTCTATCTGTGACTGGAAAGGACCAATTTTGTGTTGGCCAATTTCTGCTAAAACGAGGAGGTTGAACCTGTAAGAAATCTTTGACCAGTTGCATAGATTTTGCCTTATCTTCCATCTTTTTTAATACCTCCTCTGCCTTAACTCCAAACAACACATCCCGTTGCAAAGGTGCATCCAGTAATTTGGCCTTAACATGATCTGGTAACGTATGTTCTTTTAACCAAGCATGCCTTCTAATGACAGAGCCTGTAACTGCTGCTCTACAGGAGGCCTCTAAGGAATCAAAACCACATTGCAAAGTATGTTTTCCCACTTGTTCAGCTGCATGCAATAAATCCTGCATTTCTTTCAAATTAGGAGGATCTGAATCTGGAAGCATCTTTTGTTTCAACTGAGATATTAAAAATTGCTGATATTTTAGCATGTGAAACTGGCAATTTAAGGCTCTCATGGCTAAAGTAGCAGATGTATAAACTTTCTTGCCCCATCTGTCTAATGCTCTAGAATCTCTGTCAGAGGGGACTGGGTTTTTAGCTGATGAGGCCTTAATCCCTTTGGGTCCCTGAGAAATAGTTTCAGGGTCAGCAACAGGGCTTTTGTATAGAAATTTGTGAGAGTCGGGGACTCTGTAATATCTATCTGGCTTAACTGGGGCTGGTGGTAAGGAGTCAGGGTTTAAGCTGGATTCAGTGTATACATCATCCACAATATCTAACACTGGCAGAATAGCAAGATGTCTGTGTTGAGGCAATAAAAGGAAGTCTCTGAGCCTTTTCTTGGATTCTGAGTAATCCTGGCCTTCCCAGTGGAAATGCTCCCTCATGGTATGTAAGGTCTCCCCACAGGAGTAGTCCTCAGGCAGAGAGGCTGATGGAATGGACTCCTCAGCATCAAAATCCTCATAAGGGGGTAAGGAATACCCTAGCTCTGAGGATGAGTCAGAGGAAATGGCCACCTGGTCTGAAGATTCATAGTCTGCTTCTTGTCTGGGCCTTTTATCTGGAGGGGGTTGGGACCCTCTGATCAGGGTGATTAGGTCTTCGGCCATTTTTAGCATTTGTTTCTTAGGCATGGAAGCCTGCCCTGGAGATTGCTGTGTCTGTTTCTTTGCTTTTATGGGTGACTTATATTTAACAGAGGGTTTAATTGTTAACTGGGTAGGTCTGAAAACACCCTCTAAAGCTGTGGAATGTTCAGCTACTTTGGGTCCCTCTGCAGGATTAAGCTCAGTAATTTGAATTGCAGGGGCATCCCAAGGCCCAGCCAGCTCCACATGGGAGTCGGAGGCGGTCTGTGGTTCTATTGAAGAGTTCGTCAGGGGCTGCGTAGGTGCCTCACTGAAATCCGGAGAACCGGCGATCGGCCTAGAAGAGGCCTCGTTGTCAGTCTTGGGCCTCGGATGCCTGTCCTTGTCCTTGCGCTTTGTATGAATTCCGGTCGTCGGAAGTTCCGATGGCATAGTGTAATTAAATTTTCTGCCAAAATAATGTCGGGCAAAATCAAACCGACGTTTAATAGTGTGCTTGTTAAACCTAGCACAAAACCGACAACCAGTAACATCGTGGTCAGGGCCTAGGCATGGGATACAATAGGAGTGGAAATCCTTATGCGGTATTTGCTTCCCACAAGAAATACAATTATTAACTTTTACTGACATCGGTCTGAGGCAAGAAAACGTTTCCCCAATGGGGTACTTAGCTTTTTAGAAGACTTTGGTTCTGGATTCGGTATGAAAATCTCAGGAGTCGGCCGACCAGCACTTGAGAACTGCTTCTTCATCTGGCACCGCGCGGCAAGAAAGACTGAAGAAAATGGCGTTGGCTGCATCTTATATCCCCCTGGTGCACTGACGTCAGGGAAGAAGCGACAGCAACCGACGCCAGACCAAGACTTTGGAACTCAGGCCGACTGGGGAACCGCCTGACGGCAGGATAACCCAAGTGTAATGACTGCAGCAGTGTCTACATAACATACATAACTGCATACTTACCCAGCTACTGGAAAACATACATTAACACCTTTACTTGTGATAATTTTCATGAAGGTTGTACCCTTATCACAGTTTTTGCCAATTTATGCTCTTTACACTTAAGAAGTCTTGGAATTAAATTTTACTGTAAAATGTAATGTGGGTGTAGGAGGGTGCATCAGTTTGCTGACTGATTTATAAATTTAATTTTTCAGAACAGCAGGCATTATAACCTGTTCAGCATGGAAGATTAGTAAGAATGCATTGTTTGTCATGTTTAGAGACCTTGAAGAGGTAACGTGCAAAGTTTTGTTTGCACTGTGTTTATGGGAAACATCAACATTAAAGTAAATAATAGCTGCAGCATATAAATTTAAAAAAACTATTAAATGACAGTGTGGTTGTGTACTGAAGCCCACAGTTTTGCTAAATATTTTTACTTTTCTTTTTAATAAAATTATCCACAGTTTTCTATTGACCCTAATAACGACTAATAAATAGATGAAAACAGTGGAACTTTTTGAAACACTATAGTGGAACTTTTTGAATCACTGCAAGTTTTAATGTTTTTTTTTTTTTTAATCTGATGTTCTACCTTCTTCTTGGGCATGTTCCTTCAGTGCTATCATCACCTAGGTCATTAGCTTGGTCACCCTGTGCTTAATAGACCCTCTGCTGCTCCTGCAGTTTATGTACAGTTCTACATCATAAATCCTGCTCCAGGGAAAGTAATCTTATTACTAATGTTTCTTGCTCTTTGAAACCTAGTCTCCCTTTTACATTATGCATCATGCTGTTACTATTACACCCTACACTATTAATCCTGGCCTCTCTGACGCAACCAACAGCACAGTGTAATTTCTTCCTATTTGAAACATGCTAATGTCTCTACCCAAGTATACGATTTTAACAGAATCTCATGTGGCCTTTAATAAAACCTCAGCTCAGCCAGAAACATTCATGACTTAGTTTTTTTTTTTACAAAGAATGATATCTGTCCCCTCATCTGTAACCTTAGGCAATAAGATATCTGTCCCCTCATCTGTAACCTTAGGCAATAAGATTCATTTTACCCTTACAAATCTGTGTAGCATAGAACTAGGTCTGAAATTTCAGGTTGCTGTTTAATGGCTTAATACACCAGGGGTGGCAAATTATGTTAGCAGAAATACGTAAAACTTTTGAGTTCATCCCCAATTTGCTGCTGTGTAACTCACATCACAGCTCTATAAGTGCATCCAAGTATACACAGAGCCCAGTGTTGTCATTAGCTCTGAACCACATCCATGCACAGCATGAAACCTCTTAAAAATTCTAAATCTGCAGTCTACATTTCAGACTCTTCCTTCACCACACATGAGCAAGCCACTGCTCTCCAGAAATGAAGTAAAAAGAAGACAAAGTCCTACAATGTGCTTTACGAAGACAGATATTACTCTTTGTTACTCCCTAAGGACAAAAGTATTAACCACCCCTATTTTAGAACTTCTACCGCTAGTGTTACTGTATCGGATACTAATACTGCAGCACTGCTCCTGATTCGGTCTTAAACTGAGGAGCACTATGCTTAACCTGCAAGCGAATTTGTTACACCTCGAGTGTTCTGGGCCTCTGTAGCAATTCTTTGTCACTCTGGGAGTATAGCATGAATCGACTGCAAGCCAGTCAGTACCAGACTGGGCAAGCAGTGGGTAATACAAAAAGAAGCTTGGAGCATGAACAATAATGAATGCCACACAATGAAAAGTCACAATGAGAAGTATTGGAATTCAACCCGCATTTTACTTTTTTTTTTTTTGTTATTTTCCACATGAGGCCAGGGGTGTCACATCAACAGCAACCATTGTCTATAAAAATAAATAAGTAAAAGATACAGCAGAAGAAAGGTTATCGACACAGGCATTATTAATCATTTCCTTATTTAAGAATTTTAATTATTTTCTATTCATTAAAACACTGTTATTCACTTTGTGTTTTCAATTAGATTTTTCTATGAATGTTGTGCATTGACTCCTGACTTCTGTGCAATTTTACCTATTCGGTGAATTGTACTGTACACCAAGCAATGAACAGGTCTACATGGATCAGTGTCTACGATGCTCAACAAAGGTAAATAAATAGACAGACACTATAATTATTGCCAAAAATAGCTATACTTTGTGTGTGTGTGTGTGTGTGTGTATATGTGTGTGTGTGTGTGTATGTGTGTATGTGTGTGTGTATGTGTGTGTGTGTGTGTGTGTGTGTGTGTGTGTGTGTGTGTGTGTGTGTGTGTGTGTGTGTGTGTGTGTGTGTGTGTGTGTGCACGCGTATATATGTGTACTCATGTTATTCACAGTGATGTACAGTCAGTAGTGAGCGACTTCCTTAGATTTCAACCTGCAGGTAAGTGCTTTGCAATTACATGTTACAGACTTTGCTTTTGATGCCTTATAACTTTATAATAACTAAATGCACTTCTGACACCACATACCAATCCACCACTACTACAACACTTCAGCCCACTAGAAGACATGTTCTGCTCTGACATTTACAGAAATAGAAGAACACAAATAGCAGCTTCAGTAAACAAAAGGATACTGGACCAATGCATACAGAGAAGCCATTGGATTTCATAGGTTCTAGGCTTGCTGCCCTTGTGGGCCATTTTAAGCCAAGCAATTTCCTTTTTTGTGCCCAAATGAACCTATTCCATTTGGTTAGAGACTGGTCGATAATTATACATTACCACTAATGAGAATAACTAGGGTCATAATATAAAAAATTTGAGGGGACCTATACATAGGAGAAAGCATATAGGAGATGCCTCTCTCCATTAGTAATACAATGAGCAGTCCTGGAGTAAATTTTCTGCTTCCCTTCCATTGATCTACATTGCACTTGAATATGGACAGGGATGAACTTTGTTTAAAGTGGATGGGAGTCTGATCCAGAGCAATGGTATCCTGTGTGAGATATACCTGTCAATCCAAAGCAATGTGTTGATGTTGCAGAAGAAGTTTAGATCCTTAGAGTGAGTATTTCTGATGCCATTGGACATGCTGATGTGCAGGAAATCCATGAGTATTGGGTCAGAGATGCCTTGTATGCCAAACACAGGTCACCTCTTAGCAATCTGCAGGATACCAAATATAGTGTGATGACAGTCTGTACCATGTGCACAGTAGAGACCAGAGTCTGTACTTTTTTCACTTATATTGCCTCTATCCATTTGTTCCATAAAACAGAGACTGTTGTTTTCATTAGTGAAGAAGTAAATCTGCAGCAGTAGGCAGCAATGTTCTACCACTAGCTGGCAACTCATCAACAGAACTACTCAACTGTTAACCTCTGACAGATAGAAGACCAGTCAGCTGTCAAAAACAGCAGTCAGACATCAAAGTGCATAAGTAGTCTAATCTGAAGGTTAGCTGTCAATTTTGAAAAAAAAAAAGCTGGAGATTGGTTGGTTGGTTGATTGATTGATTGTCCATTTTAACAATTTGCAGAATTATTTTGACAGGTAGAGTTCAACAGATTGCCAATAATGCAGGACAGAACAACTCATAATTGTGAACTCAGACACATTTTCAGTGGTCTGCCTGCAGCAGTTGTTAGCAGAAAGCAGCCATATGTTATTTTGTCTTTTAGAAAATGTCCAGATCACTAACTTAGAAGAAGAGAAATGAGGTAACAGCAAAAGAAATACTGTGTAACTAAAAAGCATGCTTTTCCTTTGCATGAAACAATTAATTTTGTATGCAGTTACAATAACTTCCTGTTTAAATGTAGACCCACCAAGCCACAGGTAGGGGACAGGTATCTATATTAGTGGTGAGCAAACCTCCCAACTACTGTTAGTTTGGAGGAACATTCTGTTTTTTTTTCAGCCTGATTTACCTCTGCACAGGATGTCCCTAGTTTTGGAAGGATGTCCCTATTTTCATGCTTGTGTTACCCCTTCACAAAATTTCCTGAATTCCCTTCGTCACACACAATTTTTGAAGCTGTCGAGTATATAGACAACCACACACGACCAACATACTAGTGAAACCAATAATTTAAATTTTGAGGATTCACATCTTACATCCCCCATTTCCAGAAGGAAAAATAAATGACCTTGTGTGGTAAGACTTTGCAATACATTTCATTAAAGTCTACAGAGTTTGCACTCTTTGTTAACGTGGTTATACATTTCCATCATTTTTGTCACATTCTGTTTTTAAACATGTTTTTGAGTATTATTTCTCATTCCTACTGGAAGCAGGAAGGGTTATGTGCTACATGCTACTCACATTTGATGCTAATTAGGTGATCAGATGTTAAGCTGGATACTCCTACTTTTTAAGGGCCTTTTTTTCCTATTTTCAACGTCTGCAGGTTGACAGGTTTGTTGGTGAGCTGACATTAAGTAGCAACTCAGGTGCCGGTGGGCTACCACGGGAAGGGGGGGGGGTGAGGCAGGGTAGGTAGGTTGGTCTAGAGATATTCTACTTTGGAGGTAATTTTTAGTCATGGTATTGCCTCATCGCCTGAGGTATGTCATCTTGAAGCAGCATGCTGCAGAAAGCACTCAAAAATGAGAAGCAGAGCACAAAAATAAACACATAAATAACCTTTTAATTAAATCTTTTTAAATAAACACATACATAACCTTTTAATTAAATCTTTTTAAATAAACACATAAATAACCTTTTATTTAAATCTTTTTAAATAAACACATAAATAACCTTTCATTTAAATCTTTTTAAATAAACACATAAATAACCTTTTATTTAAATCTTTTTAAATAAACACATAAATAACCTTTTATTTAAATCTTTTTACTATTGTTTAATACACGGATTGTATGAAAAAGGGACATGCACAGAAAAAAAAATATATATAAAATATTCTTGTCAGAGCAGAAAGGCAAATTCTCAGCAACTTTCATACAGTCATAAGTCACTATATGGACTTAATTAGCTGACTTAGTAGGCAGCAAACTAACAGTTTAAATGCTGCTGAACCCATAGCCTGGCTGCAGGTAATGTAGCACACTGCAATAAACAATCACACTCAAATGACGGAATGTAGAGATGCAAAAATACAACAACCAGGACCAAAAATTTACAAAAAGCGTTTATTAGACCTCCAGCACCTCGGCAAAAGCCTTCAAGGAGTACCTATGTAGCACACTGTACCTGGTTAATGAAAGCTGCTGACCCCATAGCCTGGCTGCAGGTAATGTAGTACACTGCACCTGGTTAATGAAAGCTGCTGAACCCATAGCCTGGCTGCAGGTAATGTAGTACACTGCACCTGGTTAATGAAAGCTGTTGAATACACAGACTACAGGTAATGTAGTACACTGCACCTGATTAATGAATGCTACTGAACTCACAAGTTACAGGTAATGTAGTACATGGTACCTGATGAACGAGTGCTGCTGAACACACAGACTACAGGAAATGCAGTAGACTGTACCTGATTAATAAATGCTGCTGAACACACAGACTACAGGTAATGCCATACACTGTACCTGATTAATGGTGCTGTACAACTGACAGTGTGCTCTGGTCATGTTTAATGTTATGCCTGTGACTTTTGTCAACATGGGTTTGTTGACTGACCTGGGTCTTAGGAAAGCTTCCCAGGAAAGAAATACTGAAAGTGTAGGCGTAGCTTGTTTTTTCCTGGGGTTGGGAAGGGCAGGAAAGTCATTGAACTGGCCACTGTTTAAGATCAAAAGCATAACAACTAAACAGGCTATCAAAAAGGAAGAAGAAAAGCAGTTGTCGAACTGACTCGAAGAAGTAAGCATGGCTTGTGACACTGTATGATTAATCAGGGGGAAAGAAATGCCACAGAACCCAGAACATTGCAGCTGAAACTAAAGGCCACAAAAAAATTAGATGCAAAAAGCCACAAAATACTAAATTTAGATGCAATCACTTGGCAGCTCACACACAGACAGAAATACAGCTCATGTTGCAACAATCAATCAACTACATCCTCAGTTACTTGCCACATCCAAGGTATCATGGGGCAGAGGTTCCTTTTGCATGCCATAATAATAATAATAATAATAATAATAATAATAATAATAATAATAGTAATAACCATTTTAATAACTACCTCTGAGCTCGGAGACCTGCCAGTTATTTCTAAACCTTTACTCAGCATGTTTATCAATATCAACCTCTCTGTAATTCCAAAGACAGACTACACCATTACTATTGTATCTTATACTCATATCCACAACAGCCATGCACCTCGCTAATTGCTGTCAAACCCCTTAGCTCACTTCAGACACTTTATAATACTGTAACCCTCATATGGAAGCACACCCCATCACACTACCAAAATGTTGTTCTAAACCTCTTCCTTACTATCCCAAATCATCACTGCTGTGGCACTGACTGTGTGGAATTCCAATACTTTCAGCTAAATTACAAATGACTAAACAATAAGTTGCTGAATCTGTTATTTGGCCCCTAATGTTCTTATACAGTTGTACCCCCCCCCCCCCAAAAAAAAATACAAACAGGATTTCAAGTGTCAGGAACATAACACTATACAATGCAGTGCATTAGATGTGGCAAGCTGTTTTCACAAAATGATGGTCTAGAAGGTTTATATGAAGGAGCTAGATTAATGCTTCATGGATCAAAAGGTTGGACACCAATCAAGACATGACAGAAAAAAAGTAAAACTAAAATGGAAGTTGTATTAACCACAGACATTCAAATGAGAGA
Source organism: Protopterus annectens (assembly GCF_019279795.1). Classification (NCBI taxonomy): domain Eukaryota; kingdom Metazoa; phylum Chordata; order Ceratodontiformes; family Protopteridae; genus Protopterus; species Protopterus annectens. Next base: position 179,555,566 of record NC_056745.1, on the reverse strand, counting down.
TTTGTAAAATGTAATTAGCAGTTTTAAAAGGATTAACTATAGATTAAACTGGAAAAGTCAAGCTGTGTAACAATTTACCATAACAGATCTGAAAGACAGAGACAGATGTAGTTATCTGCCACATGTAAAATGTATGCAAAGGGAAAGACTTAATTAAAAATGTAAAAGTGGCTGTTAGTGAAGCAACTTATTTGCAGCACTGTTTTAACAGGTACAGTCCAACAGACTGATCACCACCACTACAGCTTCAAGGTCATAACACCCTGGGCTACAGGAGATTCAAGTGTACTGAAGAACTCCAAATGGATCTGAATTAAACTTTCAAATAAAAAGCTACGAGTGCAAAGTTGCTATATTATAGTATGAGAATACCAGAGAAAAGCTCAAGTTTTCTCACTACACTGTTCCATTTTTAGTAGGAATGCATTGTGGTGAAATTTACATTCCATCGCAGTTCAAATAGTACTACGCTTGTTACTGTGTGGTTTCCCAAAGCTGGTATCCCAGAGTTAGAGTTCGCTGAAGTGACCTTCATTCACTTCAGGTAACTCTCAGGATTTATTTATTTAGTTTGTTTACCAGGGTATATATGTGAAATGTATTATATTTTGTTTTTATTTTGCACCTAAAAAAGGGTGGTTTCTGTTTAGTGCATTCAGTGATGTACCAAAGACTCAGATGACATGATGAAGTGTCACTGTGTAAAAATGGCATACAGCAACAGAAACAGGCTGCCTGTACCCCCAGTGACATATGCTTGTAGGAATGTGCTTAGGCTGTTATATGACAAAAAGGGATGGGCTGACCATTTTATGTCATAACGCAGCACTGGGGGAGCTTCAAGGCAGACAGGAAACCAAAGATGGTTGCAGCTGACCATATTCATAGGTTTCATAGGTTGATACTAGGCTATCTTCCCTAGGGCATTTATAAGCCTAGCCAGAGTGTGTTTGGCTTTCACCACCCTTTTAGATTAGTTGACTGTGTCTCTGTATAGTAGGCCACAGAAGACAGCCCTTTTGAGGTTAGTTTACTGTGCCTCTGTCTAGTAGGGACACAGAAGAGATCCCAGGGGTAAACCTACAATCTCCCATCCACTCGTCAAGATTTCTCTTGAAGAGGGTCATTGAGGGACTCTGCCTAACATGGATTGGGATTTTGTTCCAGAGTGAGGGGAGCCTCTGGGATATGAATCTGTCCCTCCAGCATGTCCTATTTATTTCTGTGCTGAGGTTTAAGTCCCTGGAGCGTATAGCTCTAAGGGATTTGGATTTCCTGAGGTGCAGCATGTCCATTAATTCTGGGTTGAACATGGCTTTATACGTCAGGCACAGATCGCCTCTGAGTAGGCGGTAAGCAACTGAGTAGAGCTGGAGTTTCTTTAGCCTAACTGCATAGGGCATCTGTTTAAGTCCCTTGATCCTCTTGGTGAGGTACTTTTGGGGTCTTTCCAGTTGCTGCAGGTGTCGGGTAAGGTACATCCCAAATGGGGCATTGTATTCAATTATGGGCCTGATGAGTGATGAGCAGAGGGGCACAATGACCTCTCTTTATCTAGATGTGAACCCTTTCATGATAAGGTGAGCTATATAGAAGGTCTTTCTAACCACTTTGGCAACGTGATTGTCAAAGGAGAGATTGCTATCTACTTGGGTCACCAAATCCCTAATTACTTCTTCCGTACTTAATGGATTACCCACCTATGTGGTAATTTGTGGGCACTTTGTTTTTCCCAAAGGGGATGACTATGCACTTTTTGGCATGTAGCTTTAGGCCATGGCTCTGGCACCAGTTATCCATCTCTGTGAGACCCTTTTGGAGGATGCTTGTGTCAGTCAGCGAGTCGATTATGGCACCCAGTTTGCAGTCATCTGCGAACTTGGTGAGCCATAGTCCTCCCATGTTAGCCTGTACCTCAGAGAAATATATACCGAACAAAAGAGGTCCCAGGACTGAGCCTTGTGGGACGCCACTTGTAACTGGTTTAGAGTCTGACATGGCACCTGCAATTCTGACCATGTGGGTTCTATCCCTTAGCCAGTTTAAACCCATCTTGTGACACAGGGGTTGATATTTAAGCTGGTGAGCTTATTTATGATGCCCGAGTGGGGTATTGTGTCGAAGGCTTTTGCGAGGTCCAGGTAGGCTGTAAGGACTACCTTCCCTTCATCTATGGCCTTGGTGACTGTTTCAAAGAAGTCCACCAGGTTCAAGAGGCAAGATCTGCCCTTAACAAAGCCGAATTGGGTAGGATCCAGTGTTTGGAGGTTCCCAATACCTTTTTTTATGAGTTTCATGATGATACGCTCCATAGCTTTGCAGACCAGGCTAGTCAGGCTTATAGGGCGATAGTTTCCGGGGTCTGTTGTGGCACCACCTTTGTGGAGTGGGACCACTGTTGCAGTACGCCATTCCTTGGGTACATATCCTGTAGTAAGGCTGAGATTGAACAGTGACTTTATGTGAGGGTTCAGTTCTTCTTGGAGTTCATGTAAGATGCAGCCCGGGACACCGTCCGGTCCCATTGATGCTGTGTTTTTTGCTTTGGAGAGGGCAGTTCTCACCTGTGCATCTGTGATGTCAGGGAGGCTACACTCTGTTGGGATAGACATTTGCTCTTTTGGGGGGGAAGGGGGGGAGAAGTTTGCACTGAACCTGTCTGCCAGGATGTCGGCAATGTCTGTGGGTTCAGTGTATTTTTTGTCATTTTGAACTAACTCAGAGCATATCTGGGAGTTGCCACCCAGGTTCCTGACATAACTAAAGAAGGCCTTGTGATTATCTTTAGCATCTTGTGCAATTTTTCTTTTGAAGCTGGCCTTAGATGATTTTATGAGGGATCGTAGTTTCTTGCTAGTACTGATCAGAGACGCCTTCCCTTTTTGGAATTTGTAGCTTCCTCCTTCTGTTGTATAGCTTATTTATGGCTGGGGTCCACCAGACAGGTCTCCTGCATTTGGAGGAATGAGTCTTGGTTTTATTTGGGATAGCACGATCCATGCATTCCTGTAGGTGTCCATAGAAAGCATTTATAAAGGATTCTGCAGTTTGGGCCGTATTTTCCACTGGCCCGGGGGCTTTGAAGGATTCCACTTCGGTTTTGAGAAGTGTGAAGTTTGCTTTTGAGAAGTTCTTCACCGTGGTTTCCTTGGCTGGGGGTGGGGACAGGATATGGATGTCCAGTGAGATTAATTTATGGTCAGATCTTACCAATGAGGGGTATACCCCTGGTATGGAACATAGAGTCCCCATGTTGGTGATGATCAGGTCAAATATGTTTTCCCCTCTTGTGGGAGTGGTGACCAGTTGTTCCATAGCATTTGAGTTTATAAATTCTAGGAACCATTGGGCAAGGGTGTTGGGGCTTGAGTAGTGCTCCCAGTCTATGTTTGGGTAGTTGAAGTCACCCAATATAATGGTGTTTGGAGAGACCTTCATATTCTCCAGTGTTCTCAGGAAAGCCAAGTGGGGTTCCTGAGTTTGGGAGGGTGGTCTGTAGCAGGCTACAAACTGAAAGGCAGTTTTGCCTACTGTTAGTTGCACATGGATTGTCTCCGATGCTTCATGCCGAGCCACTAACCAGGAGGTGTGGGTATCTTTGATGAATATGGATACTCCCCCTCCTTTAGTGGTTCGGTCCGAGTTTTGGGGCCGAAAAACATGGTACGAGGTATAACCCGGTAGTGCTGGGGAGCCTTGAACCAGGTTTCTGTTACTGCACAGATATCGATATACTCCATACTGAGGAGAGCCTCGAGTGCGTGCATCTTGAGGTTTAGACTTCTGGCATTGAGCAGCATTACCCTTAGTTTCTTTTTCTTTGTGTTGTCTATGGAGGTGGGTTTGTCTTTTGAGCCTTGCCTAAAAAGGCACTATGGGGGTGGCAAGAGCTTTGCCAGTATTCGAAAGCCCAGGGGTGACAGGTGCAAGCCGTCCCTAGCGAAGCAACGTGGCTTGTCGAGCATGTCATCCCAGGCTGACAGACACTGGATCCCCTTTGAATGACACCAATACTTTAGCCAATTGTTAAAATTGATCATTTTGTCTTTATACTGTGGCATCATTCTTGGTGAGGGTAAGATGCTACTCAAGGTCAGGGTCATACCGGCCTGGGCTACATGATCAGAGAGCTCCTCTATGTCTCTTTTCATGTAGTCCAGGGAGGTACGTCTCAGGTCATTCACACCAGCATGGACAATGACAGAGTCATATTTGTACTTGCTTTGGAGTGACCTGAGTGCTTGTGTTATGTGGCGGACCCTGGCACCCGACAGGCAGCTTACAGTGACCTTCTCCTTGTTCAGCCTGGTGAGTGGGAAGTCAGTGTGTCTGACAATAGAGTCACCTATTACAAGTGTATTAGATGTGTTGTTTAGACTTAAGGGCTGTGACTGTGTGGCACACTGACTTTGTGAACTATGTGATACGTGGGTATTGCTGTGGGGTAGCGGTTGCTTGGATGTTTGCTTTGGAGGTCTCTGCTGCTTGGGCAGATTTTTATTTAGAGCCTCCAAGTATGTTTTTGTGTGTTTATGTGTTTGGTTTTCTGTTGCGATAGGTCTATGTGAGACTGGATTTGTGGTGTGTGTAGTTACCTTCTCCTCCTGACTGACTGCGCCAGTATTGGGTTGAGAGAGCTCAGCCTCCAGTTTGGCTATATAGTTGCATCTCTCACATATATTTGAGCTTGTTGGGAGGAGGAGAGGGTGGTCTGTGTACATAAGGCAGTTGTAACATTGCCTCAAGATTCCCAGATTCACCAGCTGGACTGGAGAGTAAACCCGAAACTGACTTTTGGACATGCCAGAATAGTATAAGGAACTACTTTCTGACTGATCAAAAAGCACCAATAGGGAGCCAAGTACTTAAAGGGAGTATAAGAGGGTGTAGTGCTTTAGTTTATTAGTGCTTACTTATAAGATTACTTATATGAGCAACTGCAGGGCTTTAGAATGAAAATAGAGTGCTTACTTTGAGATTTAGAACAGTTCTAAGGGAAAAAGTGAAGAGCAGACTTTGTGGAGCCGGGAATAGTTTAAACCCATTTAAGCAGTGCTGCGCTATGCACAAAATCATGCAAAACCGCACAAATGCAGGTTCTAAAGCAGGGAAACTGAAAGAGATAGGAATTGACCCAGAGTGGCCAATAAGCCACTAGTTTCAGGGCTGAGACCACTCCTCCAGGGACAGATAGGCTGCTCAAAGCTCCCCACTCTCACTGGTGAACAGAGAAGCTTCCTCTTATCCAAGTAAGGATATGGGCAACACAGGAAACTATACCACAGTCCGGAATTCAGCAAAACCTGAAATCTGGACTAATCTAGTTCAGCAAAGGCGGGAAAAGAGAATATTTTTTTTGTGTTTTTTTTTTTTTTTCAGGAAACAGCAGAAAAACACACAGAAAACACTGCAAATGCTATAAACAAGCTAGCGCACTTTAGTGTGTAGCCTACAGCAGTTATACAATACAAAAACGACTTAAATTGATATAAAACAAGTGCAAAAACTGTAAAAAGCAGAAGGCAAATGCAATTTAAACTTTTTGAAGCACAGATCAGTTAGAAATTCACTTTTTAGGTGGGAAAAGGCAGTTGGAGCAAAAAAACAGAGAAAAAATACTTAAATCTGGAAAAGTCTCTCTTGGGTCTCTCTGTTGCCTGTATCACTCTGCAGGACACCACGAGGAGCTGTGCGGAGTTGTATACTGGCGCAAAACCGCGCAAATGTGGGTTTTAAAGCAGGGAAACTGAAAGAGATAGGAATTGACCCAAAACAGCCAATAAGCTACTAGTTTCAGGGCTGAGACCACTCCTCCAGGGACAGATAGGCTGCTCAAATATACAAAGAGAAATGGTAGAATGCAAACATTGTACACCAAAACTCAGACTTTGAAATGGCTCACTGCATGATTATGCCTCTTTTAAGAAAAAATGGGCAAGAAATCTGGATTAACACAAAACCAAAGGAAGGTCTACTGGGAAAATTGGTACCATCTATATCTGGCTTCATGGGCAAAATCTGACATTTTCATAACACACAAAAAAAAAAACAGGTCCCATAACAAACAATGAAAGGGAAAAACAGAAACATATGTAAGCCCACCAGTGAGATTGTCAAATGAAGAAGACTTAGCAAACACCACTGACACTGAACTGAAGTGCTTTTTAAATGAACAGCCATGAAAATGTTGCAAACTTCAAAATAAGAAGTGGAAAATAAAGGAAGCACAGATGGGAGAAACAGCCAGAAGCACTAAAAAGTCACTCTCTGGTGAATGTTGAGGAATGAAGTCCTGTCTTGCTAACTGGGTTCATGCCAAAACACCAAATGTGACTTCCTTAAACCATGACACACAGAAAACTGTCTATTAAATGCAGGTTATGCCAAATATACAAAATATCAAAAGCTTCTCATTTCAAAACTTGCACACTGTTTCTAATAACATTGTTTACTCCATAATTTGAATACCAATATTACAGCCCCTTTAGTTTTGTGTATATAAAGCGTGTGTCATGACAATATTAACTATATGGCTGGCTGGTACTTTATCACAGAGGATTAACGCCATCACTGTTTAACTGAAGTTCTGGGTTTGAGTCCCACGATGACTACAAATAAAACTCTGAGCAACTCATTCAGCCAGGCAGTGCTGCTGTGTAATTCCAGAGGAAGGCACTAGTGTGCAGTGGACATTTTATGCTGTACGTTCTGAACTGGGTAGAAAACTTAACTGGGGTCAGAGAACATTGCATCAAGTTGTGAGTTATTGCTTGTAGCAATACTTGTTACAATTCAATAGATCCAAGCTTAGAGGTACCTAGCTCCCCGCCACTACCAATATATTTTACTGCAGAAGTAATTCAAATGCAACTAGCTTCTATGCTTTACCACATTCAAACAAAAACAGATGCAACACATTTGAAACAATGTTATCCTCCAGGACTACAAGACCTCTGCTCTCCCATAATCCTGCAGCACTATTAAATAGACTTTAAAATCACAGCCTAACTACCTGACTTTGGAGTTATAATAATAAAGCTGCAGAGCTGTGAGGGTTGCGGCCTACACATGAATGTGAAGAAGGCACGTTAGTCTTAAAAAAATATTTGCTTATAACTGATGTGTGTGTAAACTGTTTATCATTGTTTAACTTCCTTGTGACACATTCGGTTCAGCGATAAGGTTTTTTTCTGCCTTGGATGAAGTTACTTTACGTGACTGTGCTGCTACAAACAATAAAACATTAAAAACTAGTGTTTATACCTAGCTTTCTATTTCTGGCTTAATGAATTTGATCTTCATGGTAATAAACAGCACCACTGTGAACATTCCCCAATCCTACTGGTAATTCATTGCGATGTTAAATGTAAAATGCCAGGGCTAATGGGACTCAAATGTAACTAATACTACTATTCATTTTGTTTATTATACACTTATTTTAGTATCTGTGGATTATAGCACTTCTTTAGGGTGAAAGCCCCAATAACGCTGCATTGCCAAAGCTCCTGTAGACTTTAATGCCAACATTAAGTGGGTTATTTAAACTCTTTGCTTCTAAGGAAGTTTGTATCTGATGAAGTTAAACTATTGTGGATTAACAAAAAGTGTTCTATCATTTTTGAGCTTAATAAATACTGCTTTTGTGGATCTAGTTGGACTCAACTGGTGTATGATACAGGTCTACTCAGGATTCTTTGGTGTGGATGTAGCCTGTAAAGCTTGGTTCAAGCACAGTGCCTACTTCTAAATGACACAAGAGCACATGCCTAACTACCATACCGCTAACAAAAGGGGGATGTGGAAACAACTGTAGCCGAGAGATTTTAGAACCAGCCAAAAGGCTGATGTGGAAACAACTGTAGCTGATCAATTTTAGACCTAGCCAAGTAGCTGTCTGCTGGTAATAGAAAATACCACAGTGAACCTGCCATCTGGAATTACCCTGTTCCATACACTAGGCTGCCCCTATGCCCAGATACACAGGAGACAAATGAGAATCTGGACTGCATTCTCTTTAATATTTAACAATTCATAGTACATGCTACTGTTAAACAGACCTTCAGCTCTTGTGATGTGTTTGAGAAGTGAACTTGGGAATCACACAAATTGAGGAAAAGGTGTAAAGGAGCCTTGGGAGCTGGTCCACAGCTAGACTGTCCATGGGTCATGCCCCTGAGGGGCAATGAGAGGAAAAAAGTTGCGGCAGTTACTGATGGTTGCAGATGCAAAGGAGATGATAGCAATGCTTCTACCAGAGACAAAATATGTTCTGTCCTACTGATACCCTTAGGGCCTCTCCTGAGGTATCAGTAAATGGCAGAACCTATCCATCACAGAAATGGCTTGTCCCTGAATGTGGGTAGCTAGGGAAAAGTGATTCAATGACATAGCCCATTCCCACACTGTCATGGGTTCTCTATAAAAAGCTATGAATGTTATCTCTCTCTCCTTGTTTACGTACCAGACTACAACCATATTGGCCATGTGAATGGTTAAGGCACAATATGGAAAAGAGTCCTGCAGGACAAATAGTACTACTTTAATTTCTAACAAACTCATGTACAACATGGCCTACACTTCTGACTATATACCTTGGACTGTCCTGTATTGATAAATTCACCCACCCCAAAGACGAGAAGTCTGAGGCGATCATCACACTGAGGATATGAATGTGAAAGGGGCTGCCCAACTAGAGGCTGGGAGTGTGCATCTACCAGTGAAACAGAACCTTACAAGCACTGGAGACCTTTATCTGATGAATGAGAGTCAGATTTGGCATCACTGAGTTCTGAGTGCTGACTGGGGAACCCTAGCAGGAATACTTAAATTAATACTAAAAGCAGCATTGACATCTAGAAACAAAGTCCAAGCTATAAACCAATTTGTTCTTCCTGTCCTAATTTGCAGTTTTGGAGTGACTGACTGGCCCCAAAACGGTGTTGGAAAGTTTGAACAGGAAGGATACTTCATGCTCATCAAATGATTTACAAAAATCAGTGCATACCAAGACTATATACTCCCCGTTCTGAAGGAGATATGGGTCTCCTCAAAATTCACTACATGTACAGATCTGCTGACCTCAAAAAACCCAAGTGTAGTGAAAGTTTGAAACATGAGGAGAATACATCTAAGATGACCTCTCTGCTTAGTTTAGCAGAAGCACATTGGCGTCAAGCAGAAACAGAAATCAAACCAGAAATAAATAAAAATCAGGCAGCAACTGAAAGTGGCAAAAAACAAAAGAAAGAATATAAGGTGAAGGATCAGACACAAAGGCAAAGAATGTGAAAATTGCATAAATATAGTTGCAATTATCTCTAAAACTCTTGGAACAACCTCATACTGATCAGGATTGTAAGCGGGAATGGTTAAGGAGAGGTGAATTTAAACCATAAGATGGAAGGTTAATATTGGCGGTCCAAGATAGTGGACTGCACACATTGGTTTACAAAGTCCATTAAACATGTAGGAAACAGACAAATATAAGTTTTGTAAAACAGAATTGGAAACAGTTGAACATTTTGTTGTTGGTTGTGATATACTGATGGTAGAAAGACTGTATACTGAAAGGCATAATAATTTGGCAAGACTGTTGCATTGGTGATTGTGCAAACATTACAATATTGAAGTAGGTGAAAAGCACAAAGCATCGTAGAAAGTGATGAAGTTTACATAGCACATGGAATCATCCATTACCAGCAGTTCAAAAAACAGATGCAAGAAAACCGGATAGAGTAGTCCATGAAAAGACAAAAGGAGCATTTATTATTGAAATTGCTACACCCAGTGACTACAGTGTCTTATGTACAGAGAGAGACAAAGTCATAAAATACCAGGATTTGCAGGCAGAAATGAGGGCAATGCGGAAGAAAGATGCCCAGACAGTTACAGTAGTAGGGAGCAACGGGTCTTATAAAAAAAAAATTACAATCATACTTAGATATGTTACCGATACATGCAACTCCGTACGAATTACAGAAGTCATTACTGGGCACATTGTGGGTGTTGCAAATATCATCTTCTGGCTGACATCAAAGATTGAAACAATGCTAATTTCATGAATTTTATTCATACTTTGACTTAGGAATGGGGTCCATTCCTGTCATGGTATTAGAAACCCAAAAGATTTGAAGAAATTAAAAAAAAAAGAGAGAAACCTTGCATAAGGGACTATGAACATGGAGGCAGCCATCAGGCCTACAGCTTTAAGACACGACCGTACTGGGATGGACAGAATCTGTTTCTGTAGTATACTTTTATTATTTATTTATTTATTTAAATTTGTTGACCGGGAGTGTCCGACTGGACGTAGGTCCATTTTCAGCGGAGGCCCAGGGAGAAAAGCTCCACAGTTAAAATAAACAGACAGTACATACATTGGATTACATAGTGAATAACAATTTACATAGCAATTACTTACAACATATTTACAGATGAAGAACATAGTACATCAGTAGACAACTAGAATCTTTATCTGTGAAGTGCATACCAGACATTAACAAATGTTACAAGAAGAAGAAGTTCGTGCTGTATAATAAGTACTGGCTTATGAGCATCTGAGCTTGCTATAATCAAGGTAGTTAGTGGAGTGGAAAGGTAGTGGTTGGATGGGGTGGATGATATTAGAGTGGGAGTTGCAAGGGCATAGCCAGCATGTTTTTAGTTGCGCTTTTAGTAAAGTTTTGAAGTGGGTGCATGATGGTATGGAGGTAATTGTGGGTGGGAGTGAGTTCCATAATTTGGCTATGGCGCAAGAGAATAGTGCTTCACCAGCAGAGTTATTGGCTTTAGTGATCTGCAAGTAATTTCTGCTGCTGAATCTTAGTGGTCTGGTGGTGCGATAGGGTTGGAGTAGATTCTGGAGGGATGGGACATTTAGTGGATGGTTTACTAGTTTGTGGACGAGTGAGAGTTGATACCACTGAAGGAGGTGAGGGAGTTCAAGCCAGCCCAGTTCAGCAAGTGAGAAAAAGTGGTGACTACGGTAGGATGCCCCTGTGGCGAATTTGGCGATTTTGTTGTAGCAGGTCTCTAGCTTGTTTAGATCACATTGCCTTAGGTTGGTATATATTGGAGAGGCATAAAGTAGGGTGGAGATAAGGTGGGAATTTGCTATTGAAATCTTTGCTGCTTTGGTGAGAAATTATTTCTGTATAACGCTCCTAGTTTTTTGTGGACTTTTTTTATAGTCATGGATATGTGAATGTCAAATTTTAATTTATTGTCTATTTCCACTCCTAGAAATTTGGTGTGTTCAGTTGGGTATATAGTGGTGTTGTCTTTTGCCGTGATGTTAAAGTGAGAGTTGTTTTGAGTATGTTTGGTGGGTTGGAAGATGAGTAGTTTAGTTTTGTTTGGGTTGAGTATTAATCGGGCATTGGATAACCATGTTTCAACAGAGGAAAAGGCTTCCTGTGTGACTTTTTGCAGTTTTGGTAGGGACTGGGCTGAGCAGATGATGGTCGAGTCATCTACGTATTGTATGAGTATGCCATGTTTGGTGGCAGAGGCTAGATTATTGGTGTAAACAGAGAAGAGTAGGTGTCCAAGGATGGATCCTTGGGGAACCCCTATGGAGACAGGTAGTTGGGGAGATATGTCATTCTGCCATACAACGGATTGTTGGCGGTCAGACAGGTAACTCTGAAACCAGTTGGTGACCGATTGTGAGAAGGATAGGTTATTGAGGACAGAGATAAGTTGTTTGCGTGGGACCATGTCAAATGCTTTAGATAGGTCTGGGAAAGTAGCAGAGGAGAGATAGCCATTGTTTTTATGCTGAAGGATAGTGTTAGTAAAGGAGAGTAAGGCAGTGGTGGTGCTATGGTTTGGTTGGAAACCATGCTGAGTACTGGAAAGGAGGTTGTTAGTAAGGAGGTAGTCTGAGACCTGAGAGTGTATGCATCTCTCTAGTATTTTGGAGAGTGTAGAGAGAATAGCTATGGGGCGGTAATTGGTTAGTTCTGTGGAGGGTCCGCCTTTGTGGAGGGGAATTATATGTGATACTTTCCACAGTGTGGGAACGTAACTTTCTGACAGAGATCGGTTAATCAAGATGGATACTGGGTAGGCCAGAGCATCAGCTGCGATTTGTAGGTATTCACTTGGGAGGTTGTCTGCTGCTAATTTGGTGGGTTTAAGTTTAGTTAAGAGTTTTTTTATGTTGGAGGTAGGTACAGGAGAAAAAGAGAAGGCAGTGGGAGATTACTAGTTGAAGGTGTGGGTTGGAGGGGGGGGTTGTGTTGTTTAGCTAGTGATAGTATGGTTTGGGTGAAGTGTGTGTTGAATGAGGTAGCAATATTTTCTGAGGAATGAGGGATGTTAGGAGGAGGGGTACTGACTTTACCTGGGTGGAGGATGGAGTTTATGGAGGACCAGAATTGTTTGGGGCTGTGTTGTGAGGAGACTAGGGCAGACTGGTAGTATTGGGATTTGTCCTGTTTTATTAGCTTTTTGACTCTATTGCGTAGTTCTAGGAATTTCTGTCTAGCTGAGGGGGTTTTGGTTTTGCACCATTGCTGCCAGGCTTTATCCCTGTTTTTCATTTCTGACTTAGTGGTTTTCTGTAGCCATGGGGAGGGTTGTGTTTTGGTTCTGGAGAATCTTATGGGGGCATGGTAATTAAGGATGTTCAGGAAGGTAGTATTAAAAAAATCAACTGCATCATCTAGACTGAGGTACTTTAGAGGATGCCAGTTACATTCTTTGAGGGATGAGATGAATGTGAGTGGGTTAAAGTTTAGTTTTTTACGTATTTGACGGTAGATGACAGGTTTAGCTTGGTATAGGTATTTTTTGAGTAGGAATGTTGGGGAGTGATCACTGAGGCTATCTGATAAGCAGCCTGTTATATATGACTGGGGGCTCTTACTGACTAGTATCCAGTCCAGGGTAGTGTGCTTGGTGGAGTTTTTATTTATCCTGGTTATACTAACCTTATCTAGGCAAGTGTACAGAAGACAACATAGGGACACCAGGGTCTTAGAGGACTTTAACTGCGGTTTTCAGTATTCAGTGATATGCCTAAGGACAGAAACATGAGGAGTTAAGAGAAGCATGAATTTACTGGATCATCTAGTGTCAGTGCAGCTAAGAGCCAGTCTTCTAAGTCATGGAAAACTTTTGTGCCAAACAGCTTTTGATGTGCTACAACCTTAGTCGTGCATTTGCTCTGCAGTGCTCTTTCAGTTTCCTCTCGACAAACAAGGGAATACTGATTACACTCACACCATCCAGAATACCTGCTTAGGGATGAATTCATTAAGACTGGTCTGAGCTCCTTTGTTTTCTAAATCTATGAAACCACAAAGAAAATTTAATAGTATCCAGATCTGGTGGGACCTCCTGGATCACTCTTATTTTAATGCAGATTGATCACATTTTTTTATCCATACTCTGATAGGAAGGAAGGTTGAATATGAGTCAGGAGTACAATACAATGGGTGTGAAAGATGACTTTGTAGCCTCTGGATACACAATAATAGCTTTTATCTTATTCATCTGTGCCATATGATGTCCATCCACGCAGGCAGTGAAAGTAACAGACAACCCCTGACTGCCTCCAGTGTGGGTCAGTCAGGCAAACCCTCATGGGCTCTGCTAAAACTACCCTTCCCCAGAAGGAGAAGTGTCAAGGGATACTTGGTTCTGCTGATCAATTCTAGGTCAGGGCATACACCTATTCTGGAAGGAGCCATGGCCATACTCCCCCCCCCCAAAACTATAGGTTATTTTAATGTAGAGTGCTCTAATTGAATAATATCTACCAAGGGAGCTTCTGAGTCTTGTCAAACACTTTTTGTGAATTTTAAAGATAAACCACCATAGGAGAGAGAGTCTTACTATCTATGTCTTGCTTTCTAGAAGATTCTGTTGGACTTCTGTCATGAAGAGATCATCGTTATAAAACAGCAATCAGAAATTAAATTGACTGACACCCCGTGTTTACTGCTCTCACATCATTAACACATAAAGATTACAGTCAGCCGATGACAAAAAGAGCGTTCAAGTACTAGCCAATAACGCAGAGAAGGGAATCATGGCAATTATCTAGAAATGCATAAAAAATGTTAAATTCACAGCCTTAAGGAGGGACAGAATAACAACTATCCAAAACTACATAAATTCTTTAACAGAAAAAAATAGAAAGATCTAACCTTTATCTATAAATCTTGGACAATAAAGGCTGTTTGTCCATGTTACTGAAAAAAGTCAGTGGATTGTATTGAATATGATGAACGGCTTTGAATTAGATGCTGAAAACATAAAAAGAGGAACTTCATGAAACAGAATGCACTTCAATGGAGTGGCCTGAGCAGATTTCACTGAAACAGGATCATGCAATCTAACAAAGTGTAGCTAATACTATGACACCCTTTCCACCATGTACTGGAAGAGGTTGCTCTGACACCCTTTTCACCAAGTCACTGGAGGTGGCTGCAATGACACCCTTTTCACCATGTCAGTGGAGGGGGTTGCTGTGACCCTTTTCACCATGTCACCGGAGGTGGCTGCAAAGACACCCTTTTTACCATGTTACTGGAGGTGGCTGCCGTAACACCCTTTTCACCATCTTACAGAAGGTGGTTACACAGTGGCACACATTTCCCCATGTCATTGGAGGTTGCTGTTATGACACCATTTTCACCATGTCATTGAAGGTGGCTGCTATGACCACCTTTTTCTCTATGTCACTGGAGGTGGCTGCTATGACACCCTTTTCATCACGTTATTGGAGGTGTCTGCTATGAGACCATTTTCACCATGTAATTGGAGGTGGCTGCAAGGACAGCCTTTTCACCATGTTATTGGAGGTGGCTGCTGTGACAATGTGAGGTATTACCAGCTATGCCAGAAGTAGGACAGTGAATGTATAACACATGCCAGCACAACTAGCTGAAATTTAGTAAAGCCTTATATGTTATTTGAATATCAAACTAATTTGTATAGTTGCTTGTGTTGAAAATGGATCTGTAAAGATGCCTGTGTTAAAAATGTACCAACAGTGGGTCTTGAATTAAATATATATATATATATATATATATATATATATATATATATATATATATATATATATATATATATATATATACACGTTAGCAGAAAATACTGGAAGAGAACAGGTTAAGCTCAGCTGCTGGTAACTTTGGAAAATAATAAAAAATTAAATAATGAGTCTAGGCCATAAAGATGTTATCTCACAGTTTTGAATGAAGACAGGGATGCAATGCCTGTAAGAACCATGGTTTGTTAATCTCTGTAAGAGGAGTAGAAGTTTGAAATTATTTTATGACTTCCAGAAGCTGCACTAGATCTGAACAATGCTCTTGTGTGTGTGTGTGTGTGTGTGTATTATTGACATGTAGGTGCTAATTCCTGGGAGTTTCTAGCAATGTGGGTAGCATAGAAACCAGAAGTCAGATGACCAGATGTATGTGATGTCATTCTGTAATCCATCACTAAAATAATGTTTTAATACTAGCTGAGACTAAAGTCTCAGAACACACTGTTTTTGTAACCTGACAAGGAAGGACCCTCACTTACTTCATCTTGCCTTGCTCTAGTAAGTAAACAGGGAATAATAATTCCTTAGATTAGTCAGGAAACTATAGTGAGATTAGTTAAGTATTGTTTTCCTGTAACTGTGCGAACCTGTCCACCTGTGTTATTTTTAATATTTCCTGTGATTGAAGCTCTGATGTTTATTGTAAATAGTATTTTTCATGTTCTTTTATTATTTATTATTAAATATATTTAAACTTTTCATTGTGGCTGGTCTTTTAGAGAATACTTAATCTCTTAAAGAGTATTTATATAAACTTGGTGACAGCTCTGGCCACTCATGAAAGCCTTGCTTTTGGTCAAAATACCACTTGTATTAATATTAATTTCACTCAGTATAATTGAGTACCCTTGCAAGATCCTTAGACTAGCTGGGCTGGAGTATCTGGTGGTGGTGTAACTACCTTACAGTCTGGGCAGAAAGGGGCACAGCTAGTACATCTGTGCCAGCATTTCCCAGGTGTATGTGTGTAATGTGTGTGTGTATGTGAAAATCAAATCTCAAGGAATATGTCTGTCAACTGCTTTGAGCATGTGCATGAAGCACTGGTTTCAGAGAGAGAGTGGAGGACAACTTGGACAGTCAGCTGAGGTCCCAACTTTATACCTGTGCCAAAGGGGAGTTTTCTTGGGGACCTGGAGGGAGACAGAAAAACCCAGACTGAGTGTGTGTTCCTCGTGTGATCTTAAGGGAAATTATACTTGATGCAGAGAGCTGCATCTGAAAATACAGAATGTCTCCATTTTTGTTCCAAGTGAAGGTCCCTCTCCATTGCCAGTAGTGAGGATTCAGGCTCCATTATTACTAGTCCAGAGTGGGGATTTCACAGCTGCTACGACGCCATTTTCACCATGTCATTGGAGGTGGCTACAAGGGTACTTTTTTGACCGTGTTATTGGAGTTGGCTGCTATGACACCCTTTTTTCCATGTTACTGGAGGTGGCTGCTATGACACCCTTTTCACTATTTCATTAGAGATAGCTGAGAGGACACCCTTTTCACCATGTCATTGGAGGTGGCTACAAGGGTACTTTTTTGACCATGTTATTGGAGTTGGCTGCTAAGACACCCTTTTTGCCATGTTACTGGAGGTGGCTGCTATGACACCCTTTTCATCATGTTACTGGAGGTGGCTGATATGACACCCTTTTCACCATGTTATTCTTCATGGCTGGAATGACACCCTCTTCACCATATTAATGGAGGTGGCTGCTATGACATCCTTTTCACCATGTCCTTAGAAGTGGGTGCAATGACCACCCTTTTCACTATGTCATTGGAGGTGGCTGCTGTGAGGCTTCTGTGACACCATTTTCGCCATGTCACTGTTTTTCACAAGGTCACTGTGGGTGGCTCCTATGATACCCTTTTCGCCATGTCACTGGAGATGACTGCTGTGGCATCCTTTTCACCATGTTACTGGAGATGGCTGCTATGATGCCTTTTTCACCATGTCATTGGAAGTGGCTGCAAGGGCACCCTTTTCACCATATTATTGGAGCTGGCTGCTCTGACATCCTTTTCACCATGTCATTTAAGGTGGCTGCAATGACCACCCTTTTTACCATGTCATTTTAGTTGGCTGATGTGACACTGTTTTCACCATGTCACTGTGGGTGGCTGCTATGACACCCTTTTCACCAGTTCACTGTTGGTGGCTGCTGTGGCATCCTTTTCACTATGTTATTGGAGGTGGCTGCAATGATGCCCTTTTCACCATGGAGGTGGTTGCTCTGACACTCTTTTCACCATGTTACTGGAGGAGGCTGCTCTGACTCTCTTTTCACTATGTTACTAAAGGTGGCTGCCATGACAGCATGTTAATGGAGGTGGCTGCTATGAAACCCTTTTCATCATGCCTTTAGAGGTAGTTGTTATGACATCCTTTTCACCACATTTTTGGAGGTGGGTAATGATTATGACATGGAGCTGGACCAGAGTTCATAATGTCAGATTTTAAATCAGCATCTGTATGGGTAGTCCAGGAGGTGTTTCCAAGCTCTGTGGACAAAGACCACTTGTTCCACCTAATGTAGGCTGTCTCGAGACAGATGCAGCATTATGGACTGGTAGAAGTGTAAAGCCATCCTCCTGGCAATCAACTCAGAGAGGAACAGCTATCCATCCTGGCCTTCCTGCCTGCAGCTCACATAGTAGGTGCCTTCAGAGAAATGCAAGTGGACATGCCTGAGAACCTCCAGATTATAGAGGAATGTTTTGAAAAGTGATACACAGTTGGAAAACTGAAGAAGGTTGGCAAACAGCATAGGATAAGAGTAGACAACCCCATCTTATCCATCGGCCCTATGGTTAGTAGCTGACCTACAGGAGATTGGGTTTCCTAGGACCTATGATTCTATCACGGTGTGGCACATGTGGAACTTCCAAGATGGCTGCACGTTGAGTAACAGCTTAATTCTGGCTCTCTCAGTCTGAAAACAGAAACTTAGGAAAGAAGGCCAAAGGACCTAGACTTCTGGGTAAATTTCAGTAAGTGCACTGCCTGGATACCAGGAAAAAAAGAAATGTAAAGGACATGGAAGGAAATCAGCTACAAAAGTGTAAAAGTAACACAGAAGTAGTGCATTTGTTCAGCAAGTACAAGTTCCAGACATGACTTCCAGTCACCTAGAGGAGAGTATAAACCAGCTGCACACAGAGCTGGTTAAAAGAAATGAAACATTGATGGAGTATAGCAACACAAACAATAAAAAGCTGGAAAAAATGGAAGAAGCTTTAAAGAGATATTCAGATAGGTAACAGAACTGCAAAACTCAGAAGATGAAATGAACAAAAGGCTGACTGAATATGAGACTGCAAAAGAAGAGATGTTTATAGAGTTGAATGATAAAGCATGTAGGAAAAACCTGAGATTTTATGCTGTACACGAGAAGTTTGGAAGGAACACACTGCATTCATTTTGTGAAATCTCAAATGAGCAACTGGACTGGTATTCCACAGCATGAGCTGTTAACTGAAAGGGTACATCATGCGTATGCTTCAAATCTGGTTACTAAAAAAGAACCTAGACCTTTAATATTGAAGATGCAGTCTTATTGGCAGAAGGAGCTGAGTCTGACAAAACTATGGTAGAATGACAAAGTGCTAAAAGTGTGAGAAGTAAAGAGTGTTTGTGGATAATGATTACTCAGTGTACACCAGGTAGAAGAGGAAGTAAATACATTCCATTATTTAGGGAATGTCGAAAAGCAGGCGTGAGATTCAAACTGCTGTACCCAACCATCAAAGTGTTTTTCCCTGGAAGGACAAAATCATTTTTTGATGAAGTACATGCTAAGGAAGAAATACAAAAGTTTGTTCAACAAAGGGTGAGCTGTCAGTCAGGAGGAGGTTCTGTTTTGTGTTCTCTTGGTGATAAGGACTACAGAGAGACTGAGCCCGTGAAATCTTTTCCATAGTTTCAGTTGCCTGAGAAAAGGAAGAAAACATAAAAAATTGACTAGAGTAATTGGGAATATGTTGAAAATGAAACAGTAAAAAGGATTTGGGAGATGGAAATGTACAGGATTAAAGCTACTAACCTGGAAATAGACAAGTGTGGGGTGATAAAGCAATAATTACATTTGGGAAACATGACAGAACAAGAAAACTGAAAATATTGGACTTCCTTGAATTTGTTAAACTTGTAGTGAATTTTAAAGCATATACCCTTGCTTCATGTTATTAATGTTCAGAGAATAAAATCAGTAACTTGGAATCAGACAAATGTGGGTTTACAAAACAATAATTATACTTGTGAAACACGGCAGAACAAGACAATTTGGAAATACTGGATTTTTGTGGACTTTGTTAAACTTGTAGGGGACTCTAAAGCATATGCTCTACATTATGTCATTAATCTTTAGAGAACTACTTTGGAGAGGGGAGGAGAAAGGAGTTTTTTTTCTTAATGGTAATGTTTAAATGCTGCATGAGTTTTTTAGCAAGCTATAAAGTAGAGTTTTCTCATTTCTTTTTTCTAATGTACTGGGGATACTAATATAAACACGTGCTGTTTTCTTTTTCTCTCTTCTCTCCTTTTCCTTGTTCAGTTTTAAGAAGTGTAGCCACTGTAATGCGAGGAGAGAGGAAAGGTCTGGTTAAGAGAACATGACAAAAGAAAATTAGCTTGCTTTTGCTCATGCTTGCAAAGGAAAATGACTATCTTAACCCTAGGATTTATTCAGTAACAACTTTACTACATAGCATATAAATGAAAAAAAATATTGAATATTATAAGGCTTTTTTATGGTAAACACAATGTCCTTATCAGTTTTTGTGTAGTTTGCATGTCACTAGAAAACAATCTGATAAAGAGAAATGGCTTAGAGAAAATGTTTCCTGAAATCATTCAAGTGTTTTTGTAGCTGTAAAGATAAGACAAAACCAGACATCACTTGCTAAAAGCAGATGCTGTGTAATGCATCTTAGTATGAATGACCTTTCTTTCTGGTTGCCACTAGCCTGTGGGTGTAGCTATCAGTTTAGAAGTTTGTTATTATGTACATAGTTTTGTGTATTATTATTAAGTTAATAGGTTTTAGGGGGTATTGCGTGTGTGTGTGTGTGTGTGTGCGTATTTTTGTTAGAGGGTTTTCAATAAAACAAACAATTCTGAAAGATGTATCATAGGCTCCAATGGAGATGAAAATGAACTATTGTTTAAAAGATTAACCTGCCAAATGGTGCATGCATGTAACACAAAAGCTGGAACCAGACATTTAACAAAAAAAGCTGTTATATATAAATGGTGGGAATAATAATCCCTCAAGAATACAACTTTTTTTATAATGTCTTTAAATGTTAATGTTCTCACAGATAAATACAAAAAGAAAGAGTAGTGAACTATATTAAAAATGTAGAGTGCAAATAGCTATGCTTCAGAAGACACACTTGGAAAGAACTGAACATATGAATTTGATGAAGGGTTTTCAGGATGGTTATTCAGCAGAATACCTGGTGCAAAGGAAGACAGGAGTACTTATATTAACTGGAAGAGGAGCTCGAATAATAATAGAAGAAAATATAAAAGATAATGGCAGATTTGTAGTACTAAGGGCCTACTGGCCTGGAAGAAGGATTACAATGGCATGTATTTATATTCCACTGAAAACTGCTATAATGGAGCTTAAGAAAATTCTGGGAGAAATAATCAGCTTTCAGCAAGGAATATTACTTATAGGTGGGGACTGGAATTTGATTTACTACACTGAATATGTGTCTGGGGGGCCTGAAGGGAAGGGTAGATTTTTAAAGAAATTTATAACAATATTTGGCAAGGAAGATATGAATTCAGTATGAGGAGTTTGGAGTGAATTTACATATTATTCCCCAAGATAGAAAAAACTGGGCTAGGCTGGACAGAATTTACATTTCACAGGAACATGTGCATTTAATTGAAGGTCTTGATACACACCCAATAACTATTTCAGATCATGCACCAATAATAACTAAAATAAAAACACAAGGTAATGAAATAAAAATGAGACACTGGCGCTTTCCCACCTATTTGTTGGAAAGAGAGGAATTTAAGTAATGGGCAGTGGAAATTATTCAAGAGATATTAGAGAAGATAGAAATGTATTCTAAAAGTATAGCTAGGGAGTGGGATAAAATTAAAGTGGAATTTAAAAATAGGGTTTTACTTGAAGGGGCTGACAAATGTTAAAATGTTGCAAAATACGTTGAATCTCACAGAACAAGAAGAGGACCATCTGCAGAATGCTAAACAGAAAATAAGGGATTACCTATAATATGCAAGAGTTTAAAAAGACTGCTGTTAAGCAACTGTCTTCTGATAATAACTCTAGAGAGTGCAGAAACTTTTAGTACAAAATTAATGAAGCTAAAACAAAAGCAATAGTGGTAAACGATGTAACCACATACTAATTAGTCAGCAATATACATACTTATGGGAACATGAGAAAATGGAGTACTTAGGAGTTGGATTAAAAATTATACTGGTGTGGCAGCTAAGGATATGTGGGAAGAGATTAACAAAAGATGATACAAAAACTGAGGAAATGGAATCTCTGTTGTGTGGATAACAATGGTAAGATACAAGCAGTTAAAATATTTTTAGTCCCTTTAGTTTTATACACAGGTCAGGCATATTTTTTATCAACAAGAGGAGAAGTTGAGGATAGTAATTTATAAAGAGCTGAAAGATTTTATATGAGAGGGGAAGACTACTCTCATCTGCCTGCAAAAACATTTGTATAGTTACATTAAATTGCACTTATGTTTGCATGACAATTGACATGGAGTCATTTTTAATTGTTTCAATCTTTTAAAATGTTTAAATTTTAAATTGTAACTTCTTCAAGTTGGTTTAATTCCTATTTTAAGTGTTCATAATTAAGAAAATGGGACTGCAGCTTGGTTCCTGCTCACTCTATCTTTTTCATATAACATTTGTTGCATTTGGACTTCATGAACGTCACAGTCTTAGATTTAGCTGAAAATGGTGACATATAGTGCACTTTAATTTGGTTTGAACCTCAGTGGAGAAGGAAATTAACTGAGAAGTCATGGTGTTGATAACTATGTGTAGGAATTCAGCCTCAAAATAGGTACTGTAAGCCAGTGTTGCACATACCATAAAACAGCAAGCAATATATGTGTCTTCAAGACAAGAAATTAAGTAACTTGTAGAAGAACAAAGCACTCCCAAACTAACTGTTAACTAACCTTGGACTACAACTTAATATTGCTTTTCTAACTTTCCAAGAAAAAGGAAAAAATAAGCCTTGTGCCAGTGGTAAAGTAATTCATATTCAACATTTACAAACAGAAGACCTTCTGAATTTAAGAGTTTCTGCTGTTAGTGCCATGACAGTCGGTATTTGAGATCTGCTTGAGTTGTAGGTTATTATAAAGGTAAATATTTTTACTATAAATGCAAGTAGGCATCAAAAATGCTAATTTGGGCATGCAACACCATAAGACACATAACTGTGAGCACCAAACTGCTCGGTGAAAGAAATGTGTCAAAAATTTACCCCACAGATTTGGTACAAATTTTTCAACATATACCTTGTTTCTCAACACCTATTGCACCTATTGCTATGAGCAGCAGTAACTACCAATAACACTATTAAGACATAATCGTACAAGCAGTATGTGAAACTCTAATAACAGCTTAGTAGTATCATGTTTAAAATGTCAGATATTTCCTAAAAAAGAAAGGTTTTGCAGCTCATACAAAACTTCCAGAAAAAAAATTATAAGCACATTTGCTGAATTACTTTAGAATTTACTAGAACAGCATGCATATCATAAAGCTGCAACTGGCAACAACATTCACCTACCAGTCACGGTTTAGCTGTGGGAAAAATATCCAAACTTTTCCTGTTTCTTTCTGCTTTACAATGTCACCTTCTTTGAATGGCTCGGTATTCACCTTGCCCTGAAATAAAACAAATTAAGAAAGATTAATTCAAGATCTGAACAGAAGATGCAACTCTCATCCCGGTAGTGACTAAGTTATAACCCTGCCCCCACACTGGTGCAAAGATCAGTAGGAATATAATTATGTGACCTCTTTTATAGGACTGGAGACATAGCTAAAAACTGTCATGTCTTGCACGGCGCTAAGTAAAGATACGCCTGCAGCTTCACCAATCCTGTTCAGTATCTGACCTTTGCAAACATAAATGACCTAAAAACTTGGACTTACAAAAATGTGATCTGAATCTTGAATGGCCTTTAATTAACCTTGGACTGAATATCACTGGCTGCCCACACAAATCATCATAAGCTCTCTTAATGAAGTAATGCATATGCTCACATTTGCTAGTGGCAGTACATTAAAAATGCCAGTGTTCAATTTTTATGACACCTCATATCCATATTAATGATAAATTACTGGAAATGCTCTGTCCTGATCATATAACCGCACATGTTTTAAACTGTTCCAACAGGTTAAATAAGTCCAGACTATGAAATAAAAGCAGCTACAGTAAGGTCAACATTCATGTCTTAGTAGTTCAGAAATTTCTAGATGCAACTTTGCAGAAGTAACATACTATCATGAAGGAAATACTCAGATTCTGTTTGGGGAGGAAACTAATCAATTGTATTTTATAGCAGAATATGTACTAGCTACGTTAATGAAAAAATTTATAGGCAGCATACCACAATTTCCTTCTTATGCTAACAACTACATGCACAAATTGTATTTTTACAGTAGAAAAAACAGACATTATTCGCTGAACAGTATTTTATCAGTAGGCAGCAATCTACCATCAGGGTACATTGTCATTTTTTGACTAAGGAGACCATGTAGGCTACCAGGCATTCTGTGAAAGTACATGGTTTCTGTTTTCCAGAGAAAACAAAATATGTTTTGCTCCTATCCAACACAGTGTTTTAGTTGAGTAAGTGGACTATGTTGAGGTGAACAATAAGGAAGTCAGGCAACTGTCATGTCTAAAGATGTCTCTCTGCTATCACCAGAGGTACAAGTAAGGGTTCTTTGCTCGCTTTGGCCAAAACAGGTGTTGGAATAGGTGTGGCATCTGCCATTCCCACAGGTACATCAGTTATTTTTGGAAGTGGTGGCTGCACCTTTTAGACACTCTTTAGTCCACCCAAACTGCTCCCCACACATAACATTTGGTATGTGTGGGTGGCTTCCAACTCTTGTGCACCTGTTGCTATGAGTAAATGTGGCATCTTCATGAAATTAGAGCATCACCTCTCTCGAACAAGATAAAGTCCAAGAAACAGGAAGATCTCACTAAAGGCAAAAGCTCACAGCAAACAACAACACAAGTCCATAAAAAGCAGTTGCCACCAATATGAAGAAGTATTTATTCGTCACTAGTACAACACAGCAAATCCGAAGATAAAAACATTGAATAAAATCCAAAAACAGCAAGCGCTTTAATAACTATGGCATAGAAGCAGTAACATGTTTATTAATGGAAATTAATGTGCTGGGGGAGGACAAACTGAAACTGATGAGAGAATTGTTGAGTATGGTTCTGGAATATAATGTCTTTATATGTGGAGGCAAACACTACAGACAGACACAGGGGGTAGCCATGGGCACCCCCCATGCGAATACCTATGCTAACCTGGTCCTAATTTTCTGGGAGCGACAATTTTGTGTTAGGACAGTCAAATAATTGGAGGGACAGGATACATCTATACAGGTGTTTCATGGATGATATTTTTCTGTTATGGGAGGTAGATGAGGCAGAACTTTTTAGTTTTGTCAGTTATTTAGGATCTTCTACCACCTTTCTTAAATTCTCTTTGAACTTCTCCAGAACAGAGATAGACTTCCTGGATATAAGATTGTTGCAGGATACAGGGGGGTTTAGAACCACACTTTATAGAAAAGGATGTTGGAAAAATAGCCTGCTAGCACGGGACAGCATGCATCCCCAGTATACTTTTAATAATATAGTCAAGGGACAGCTGGGCAGGGTTTCCAGACTATGCACTGAGAAAGATGACTTTGAAATAAAAATGGAACAACTAAAGCGCAACTTTACAGAAAGGGGCTATGGAGAGCAGAAGGTGAGTCACACTTTTGCTAGGCAGAAAAAATTTAGACAAGGTAGACTGAACCCATGGTTTAAATCAAGGGAATTAGATGAATTAACAAATTCAAATAGGAAATTACAGAACAAAGCTCCAAGGCTGATGCTGAGTTATAGTAATAATGTACATGGGTATTGTGATATAATTAGAAATAACTGGAAGATATTAGCCTCTGATGAGAAAATGAGTGCAATTGCTGGAACCATGCCATCTTTTGGCTTTAGGAGAAATAAAAATCTAAAAGATTTGTTGAGCAATGAAGGTAGAGATGCCCATAGACATACAGTGACAAGGAAGGGGAACAGACCGTGTGGTTCCTGTAAGGCTTGTTGTTATATCAATTTAGATACTGAGTTTGCCCATCCCAGCACTGGGAAAAACTACCATTTTGCTGTGAGTGCCAATTGTAGATCTATGAATGTTATATATTTAGCCACATGCCAATCTTGCAACTGTTATTACATAGAAAAGACCAATTGTATGTTAAAAACTAGAATTTTGAATCACTTATCAGCCATTAGGTTAAAAAAGTAGCATCATGCTGTTTTTGGGCATGTATCAGCATTTGCAGGTCATAATTTCAAATTCCTGGTTATCAGACTGATATCTAAAGGGAACAGAGGGGGCGATATTGTGAACAGGATGGAGTGTGAAGAAACTAGGTGGATTATAGAACTAACAGCACACAGATTTCCTGGCCTCAATGAGGTCATCCCTATTAACCCGCCCTGAAGAAAAGGTGGACTCAATATTGAATAGTGATTGGCTGTGAAGGGTTTTAAATGATTTCCAGTTTTTGTAATGCATTGTCTGAAAAAGGGTAGTAACCTGAAAGTGCTTACTGTTTTTGGATTTTATTCAATGTTTTTATCCTCGTATTTGCTGCGTTGTACTAGTGACGAATAAATACTTCTTCATATTGGTGGCAACTGCTTTTTATGGACTTGTGTACCTCTCTTGAACACTATACCATAGAATGCTCAGGATTTGCAGGTAGATGGGAAGGGACAGTGCTGACTTTTGTTTTTTTGCATTTACTGGCTTCTTTATCAGACTGTAGTAGTGAGTCAAAATGACCTAGAAGAATTTGTCATGCCAGAAGGTATGGTGTTGCAGTGAACACTAATTACAACCAGTGAAACATATGCTATGTCCATCAGACTATCATGATGAGTGGGACGGCTGTCTTACAAGGGGTTACATGCTGGTGGTCATTGTAACTTTGTCTTCAGGTACTCCATCCAACATGCATACGCATTCATTACCAGGGCACATGGATACAGATTCATGTAATGACTCAAGCCCAAACTATATTAACTGCAAGCCATTGTTACAAACCTGTGTACCTGAAAATATTCTGTTGGATCACATGAAATTGTACTAAATACATCAAGACAGTAACAGCAGTTAAAACTGGCAGTATGGGTGATTCACCACAGAGTGAATTTGTGGGTCAGGAATTCTTCATGAGTAGTTCACTACTTTTAATTCACAGATAATTGAACAATAGTAAACTAATAACTTACTGCCACAGACGTGCAATACAATTACAGGAAATACAAGAAACTGAAACATAGTACTATTCACTTTCCGTGTTTCTTTTAATTTTTGGAACACTGTAAGCATACATACTTAACTTGCCATGTTTTTTTTCCACAGAACCAACACAAACTCATCAAGTCACTGGATGTAGTACTTCTTAATGCAGACGTTTATTACAATTCCTGCTTCAAGAGCACTACACGCACGGAGGCTCCATCATTAGGTTTGGTTACAGCTGTGGTACATGGTTAATATGTAATAAAACATACTGGCACTTACAAGTAGAACACCCTCCACCTTTACATGCTTCTCAAGGTTCATAAAGCATTGAAAAATACCCTCAGAAAGATGAATATTTGAAACCAGTTCTATGTTCCTGAAAGCCTACTTTAAAACACTTTTGTTTCTCGAGTAAGACCCTGTAAAAAGAATAGCCAGAAAATTATACAAACTTTAAATTAAATTCACACAGAAGCTGGGTGCTTACTGGACACTTTGCATGAAAATTCCCTTTACACGCCAATCTCCCATCAGGTGAGTATGAAGTCAATTACCTTCTGGTAGAAGAGAGGTGAAGAAACCTGCTGAATAAATTTATTGTAGAATTTTTACATATCGCACAAAATAGGAACATTTGTGTTGCGCAAGGCAAACTGAATTATGTCCAATTAATTTATAAGGTGGTGGGAGGTACAGATTATCTATAAAGACGCCATCAATGTCTATCTGGGGAAGCATATTTTATGGAGATTTTCTTTTTTCAGATGACATAATGTGAAATGTGAAAACAGCTACTACTATGAAATCTAGGAAGACCAATGCTAGCATCACAAATGCTTGACTCCACAAACTTCAGAGGTACTTGCAAAACTGAAATAAATTGCACAATTCAAAACAATTGCTGCTTCCTTGACCCCCACAGCCTAAATTTACAAATATCACCATCGGACAAGTGACTTCCATGATCTATAGTATTAAGTACAAGTGGGAAAGCCATTAAAATTATTTATCTAACATTTGAATGACACTATATCAGGCTTAAAAGTTAGTCCAGCAGTTGGTACCTCTCTGTATATCATGTTTGGATATTCTTGTCAGTAAACAACCAAATGGTACTCTCAGCACAAATATTTTTGGAAAACCTGCAGAAAGAAGTACTATTTTACACAGAGGGTATGACCATCTTAGCGATGTGATCAGAAATATTCCTAAAACACAGTTCTACAGAGTCAAAAACATCATTAGATCTGAACCAAACACAAGAAAGGTACATCTTGACAACATACAAAAAAAGGTTAAGTTTCTGCAGAGAAGCTAAGACTGATACAAAAACCATAGACATGATGTAGCACAAATGAAGACAAGGAAAGTACATACCTATATAAAAACAGAAGGAGAATGGCTTACCCTTCCCACTTTACCCATGTGCTAACCTGAGCCCAGCACTTACCTCTGTGCCTGCCCTAACCGTAACCCTAAACCTTAGAGTCCTAAGCACTCATTCACTAATGTTACCACTATTCATACAAATTGCATAACTATATCTGCAAGTTAAAGATCTTGCTTTTAATTGTCACCACTGATCAGAAAAGGAAAAAAAAGTATTTCTTTTGCAATTGGTTTAGGCAATTTGTTTTAGAAAAAAGATTAGATTTTTTTTCATTAAATGTACATCAGATATTCGTATGCATGACATTTCATTAGTCATATATATATATATATATATATATATATATATATATATATATATATATACATACATATATATATATATATATCTACTGACACACACCTGTTTGTGTACATAGATATATATATATATATATATATATATATGTACATACACACACACACACACACACACACACAAACACACACATACACACACACTTGTCTATTTGTGTATCACTGTGTGGACACAGCTTGTATTTGTGGTAGCACGATTGCCTGCACTGTGGTGAACTACAATACTGGTAGGATTTTTCCTACCATACAACAGAGTTATTTTTCAATCTGATTGTGTCAGTTGTATAAGTTACCCCAGTGGGAATAGCCCATACTCTGGGGAGTACGGTTTAGGAATCATATGATACTGGCGATGGATAGAGTAAATGTGTGCTGGGATATATAAATAAATATATGCTGACTTTGTATATATCTGCACGTAATCTTATGTAATGTATATGGAAGTCTAGTGTTAGACATGTAAAATATCTTGTTATGTAGAACTATTTTGTGATGAGTCGTTCTTTGCCACGAAAGGATCTTTAACACTGGACTTTAAACTGCATGTTCTCATATACAAATTATCAGCCACAGTGTATACGCATTGCATGGTGGGCCTTAAGAGTTCACTTACTGTCCAGTCTCTTCTACCTGGGCCACTGCCTGGCTTCTACCAGGTGATGCTCAAGGACGAAGCCTACTCCACCATTCCCATCTTTTCTGTCAGATAAATCCTCTAGCATCAAGGCTCATTGGCTGAATCCAGGTCAGTGGGGTCAATTTCAGGGCTCCGGTCTTTTCCATCTTGACGATGAGACTGAAAATACCTAAGATTACACAATTTGTTGCCATTTATAAATGAAAACTATCATGTGTAAGCACCTACGAAAACAAACTGTACGTGATACTACTGATATTTCAGGATACCTATGAGTTATAGTAAAGCTATCACAAGTTCTACATGTATCCAAACCATAGTTCATTCATCTGTAAATAAGAGTACTCATGGCTACTGCCTGTATTCAGCCATTTCTACAGCCAGTGAATAATTTGAATACAGCCATAGTAGGATAACAGATGCCACCAGTTGGTCTGCCAGTGTAGGGGCATAATGGTATGTAAACCAACAGATCTACGTCAGAGGTGCAGAAAGGTATATTTATTCCAGAAAAGCAAGAAAGAATTTCAAACAGAAGGAGCTCTACAGGTGTAATATACAACATACCTCATGAAAAGCTCCTTCTTACAGAGTTTAACCTTGTTAGCTTACTTGAAGCTTTGCAATTTACAACCCTGCAGTACTACTGCACTGTGGAGAAATATTATAATAGTTCTAACATGTTTGCTAGCCCCGCTTTATACATACTTATACCTCAGACACAATAAAATGAACTTTCCAAGGTAAACATGTTTTGTTGTGTGCTTTTTATGGGGGTAGCTCTTTTCAGGATAATATATTTACAGTTAAATTTATTGTGAATTTTAATGTGGTGGTAGAAACTTACTATGGAAATGTAACTTTGTTGAATGATTAGAACTAATGGCACAGTTTAAATCACCTGCCCTCAGCACACACGTGTGCAGTTGTGTGTGTGTTTGTGTACCTCTGTCTTTCTGCTGTATATGCCAACAGAGACAGATGGAGGTGCGCGTATACATGTACAGATGTACGCATTCACATTATCTCTGTAACTTCACAAATGAATAATTACATCTTTAAAAAATGCAGCAGTAAATAAAAAAAAAAAAAACAACAGCTAAAAGCAATGGGAAAATACGAATGCTGATACACCCAGAGTCAGATTCAGAAAAACCTTAAGCAAGTCATAGCTGCATGTGGTTAAGCACATGCATGGCAGTTCAGTGTGTCTGGCATGTATAAGGAGCCGGCTACTAACCCAACAACGAATTCCGAAAAATAAACAAACTGTTTATATGTACTGCTTAGGCTCCTACATGTTAGACTGCACTGAATGATTGCCATCATGTCAGGCATATCGTACCAGTTGTGTTCTCTGTGTACAGCACATGGAGAACACTAACTGTTCTCTGAAAATTTCTTGAGTAATTTGCATCTTCTGATTATTCTGTACAGATTTGGAAATAATTCAGCCTTAAACAGAGCTGTGCAGTTGGCATTGCCCCCAGCCTGATGGCCTTGTAAGCGTACACTAAAACAGAGATGACTTCACTAAACCACCTTATGGTTTACTGCAACAGTATTAATCACTTAATTTTTCATAAGGGCTCCATTTGGGGCCCTCCTTTCCAACTACAACTTGTAATTAAGTAAACACTGGTCAGCACAGACTGTGTTCTAAATCCAAGCAAGCATTATATCTATGAGAATTCTGAGCAAGTGCTTTAACAGTTAGACTCTACTTAATAAATCAAGCCTTCAGAACTATAAATATTTTATATTAAAAAAACACAGACACTGGCTACACTTCAAGTAAATGTCATTACAGAAAATGCGACCCAAGTTGTTTTATGCATGGGTCCTCAAGAGCAGATTAAACTACCATTATAGTACATGGTGTCATTTAACTGTCTGAAGTAAATGAAAATTAAAGATTGCTTTATTTGAAAAGGCGTGATGTGAAATAGACTTGTTTACTTGGATCTATATCCCACAGCAGTGAATTAAAGATTAATTTACCAATGGAATCTCAGATGGCAGCAGCAGGAATATATATTCAGAGGCACGAATTCATAAAATTAAATAACTTTCAATTAAAAATGTCACACACACTTTTACATGTCAATTATTTAAAACAGGCCTTTAAAACAGGCTATGAATTTCACTTTCTTCCCTCTCTGAAAATAGCTTTTTTTTTTCAAAAAGTTTTCTTACATAACTGGGGAAGGGGTTATAACTTGGAGAAAGAAAAATCCTCATTAAATCACTTACACTACAAACAGTTGTAGTTAAAATAAATGGAAAATACTTATATCTGTCTATGCCACATATGTGCATTTCATAATTTCTTTAATGTGTTACGTGTGTGTGTGTGGTTTTTTTTTTTTTTGGGGGGGGGGGGGGTAATTCAGATTTGTGTTTCTGTCATGGTTTCCTATCCAAACAAACCTTCATATCAACCTATAGCAGCCATATTTCTATGAAAGCTTGAGTTAGGGATACTAAAATGGCTGCCAAATAGTATATGAAAATTATGTTTCCATGAGTTTACATTTACAAAATGGCATCTCCAGCATTTTGCAATCAGAATATACTTCTGCTAACTTACTGGCTATACAGGGACCACAGAGGTGAAAGAATATTAGCTCTCATTTGGGACTCAAAATCCAAGACCTCCAGCGTACCATGGTGGTGTCACAGCCTCTGGAGCCACAAGATCCTACGGTTAAAACAGGTTTTGAGATTTCCCCTCAACAGGCTTATCCTTTCAGCTAGGAAACCTCCAGCAGGGCGACAGCAAGATCATATTACAAACAAATAAAAAGGAAGCCCTCTATGGTTCAAATAGTAAGTAATTAGAGGACTTTGTGTGAGTGTGTGTGTGTGTGTGTGTGTGTGTGTGTGTGTGTGTGTGTGTGTGTGTGTGTGTGTGTGTGTGTGTGTGTGTGTGTGTGTGTATGTGTGTGTGTGTATAACCTGATATTGACCACCACGCTAGGGTTTGGGGGTTGTAGCTGCAAAGATAACTCTTCAGGGGAAATTCAGCACATTATCTGTCAAGAGGCTCTTACGAACCTAGCAGCAATGACAACAGCAAGTTCTGCTGGACGTCTTAGGCATGAGTCCTGTAAGACAGCTAATGGTACCCTTTCAATTCAATACTTTTAACAGCGTTTAAGCAGAGTAATTTCTCTGTCTTAGTATGTGTGTGTGTTTGTAATTTACACATGTACATGAATATCTTTAGAAACACTAGCTACAAAAAAATTCTATGCTGGTGCACAACCGTATAAGTGGCAAGTTCTAAACAAAACTGACTTTAAGGGTTGCTTCCCTCTTGAACCAGAACAACATGTAATGATTTTGAGAAGTTAGCTAGATGGCTGTGAAGCTTTTGAAATAGAAATTGTTTGCCTTAGTTAAAAAATACTTTCCACAAGTCACAAAATAAGTTAATAAGGGAGCTTCAACATTTAATTCTGAGGAAGTGTGTGTAGGAACTTGAGTAGTTCATGAAAGCTTTACAAGTTGCTATTTGATAAAAAATCTTTTTTTATACAGTCAGATGACCAAATTCAGAGCTGCTTTTATCAAGGAAAACATTGGATCCAAATTAAGACATTCTATCTCAACCAAAGAATCTATCCAGCAGTGTAAGGGTAAAACTGCAAGTCTCCAAGATAGGCCTTAATACTTAGAACAAAGACTTGCTAATGGCCAGGTGGAAAGGTACTCACTCTGTCTGGAAGTAAAGGGTGCTAAACTCTAAAAGTTAGGCTGGACACCAGGCATTAAGATATGTAAGTACCAAATGTGAACCACATTGTGAGCAACCGCACCAGTTTGTATGCTACAACATACAGACAAGCAGAACTTTTTGATGGACAATCCCCATTTGTATATTTCTATTGAAATGGAAGGACATTAGAAAACAGCAAACCTAGACAAGGATTCCCACTGCTCAACACAGAGGCAAACCACTGGGTTTTGCACTTATGATGTCTGTGAGCTGCAACAGAAACTAAGCTGGTTCTTTGAACAGCATCCTAGGGAATGAGGTACTCGACTGTGCTAAAGGCTGCTTTCCTCACAGGAATGGGAAAGTACAGTTGTGTACACTTACCATAAATGTAGATGTTCGAGTGTATTCACTGTTGCAGTCATTACATTTGGGTTATCTGCTTGCAGTAGCCCTCAGTCGGCCTGATTAACAAAATCTTAGGCCCTGCGTCTGTTGCTGTCCCTTCTTTCATGACGTCAGGTCATCAGGGGTATAAAACATGCAGCCAACGCCATTACATCAGTTTTTCTTGCCCCAGATGTCAGGTGCCCCCCTAATGGGTAGCAATTAAATCTATAAATACAAGGATATACCTCCAAAAAAAAAAAAAAAATACACCAAAAAGCTTTTTGAGCATAGTAAGTGAGAGTAGAGGTATAGCCAAGAGAAGAAAGGGGCTGGAGGGAGGGTAACCAGGACTGCAACAGTGAATACACTCGGACATCTACATTTATGGTAAGTGTACACAACTGCACTATGTTCTTTGTGTTTCACTGTTGCAGTCATTACATTTGGGTAGACTCCCAAAGCTAAGGTTGGGGGGGGGGGGGGAGTAATTGAAATAGAATTAGGACCAGCTATAAGGTCCTGCAAGACTGCAGTGGCAAAACCAGCTCTGGATTTAGAGAAAATTGACAAAAGATAATGCTTGGTGAAAGTATGTACAGAACTCCAGGTATCAGCTTCTAGGATGTCCCTTGTAGGGACGCCCCTGAGAAAGGCTGTAGAGGTAGATGCAGCCCTGGTTGAATGGGGTCTGATGCCCTGTGGGATAGGTTTTCCATGGTGCTTATGGCAGAAATTAATGCAGTGGCCAATCCATTTTGAAATGGTTTGCTTTGAAATAGCTTTCCCGTCTGTCCCTGCAGCAAATGCCACCAGCAGTTGTTCAGATTTCCTTTGAGGTTTAGTCCTGTCCAAGTAGAATCTAAGTTGTCTGTGCACATCTAAGGAGTGCAGTATCTGTTTCCCTTTGTTCTGTGGGTTAGGAAAGAAGGTAGACAAATGAATGGACTGATTAAGAGCCACACTGGATACCACCTTGTGTATGAAGGAGGGACTGGTTCTGAGGGACAACCTGTCCGCATGAAAGATGATGAAAGGCTCCACTGCCATAAGGACCTGTAATTCAGATACCCTTCTTGCAAAAGTGATTGCTAAAAGGAAAGCTGTTTTCCAGGAAAGGAATTTTAAATCTGCAGTAGCAGCTGGCTTGAAAGGAGGACAAGTGAGTTTCTCCAAGACAAAGTTAAGGTCCCAGGCTGGAGTTGGAGCTCTCCTGGATGGCCTTAAATTTTTGGCCCCTCTGAGGAACTGCTTGAGTAGTGGGTGAGAGAAGAGGGGAGGCTCTGCGCTATAATGAGCTGAAATGGCTGAGGCATGAATTTTGATGGAGGAAAAGGACAAGCCCTTATGAAGCATCTCAGTCAAGTATTGTAGAATCTGAGGTAAATTGGGCACTGCTGCACTCATCCCATGAGATTGGTTTCAGGCACAAAATCTTTTCCATTTTGCAGCATAAGGTTTTCTAGTACTAGGCCTCCTTGCCTCTAAAATGATATCCATCACTGATTTACTGAGGGATGGTAATGGAGAGATCAGGTAATTAGCCAGGCTGCAAGGTTCAGGGTTTGCAGCTGAGGGTGCAGGACCTGGTTCTCCTGCTGAGACAACAGGGAAGGAGTATGAGGCAGGAGCCATGGGGCCAAGCATGACACACTGTGCAAGAGGGGGTACAAGTGTTGGTGTGGCCAGTCTGGTGCAATTAAAAACATCCTTGGCTTGTCCTGTTTGATCTTTATTAGTACCTTGGAGAGCAGAGGCAGAGGAGGAAAGGCATAAACTGATAGGTTTTTCCAGATGAAGGATAGAGCATCCACTTTCCAAGCTAGCGTTTAGGTAATCTTTATGCAAAATTTGTCCAATTGATGGTTCTGGGAGGAGGCAAACAGGTCTATATCTGGGCTCCCCCATTTGCTTATCAACATGTTGAAAATCCTTGGTTCCAATTTCCACTTGTGTGGGTCCATGAGGTTTCTGCTTAGTCCGTCTGCCAGTGTTTTTAGTTTTCCTGGCAGGAATTGAGCTTGTAGATTCACTTGGTAGCTCAAGGCTGTGTTCCATAATGCCATAGCTAGTCTGCAGGGGGGGTAAGAATGTTTACCCTCT
Source organism: Protopterus annectens (assembly GCF_019279795.1). Classification (NCBI taxonomy): domain Eukaryota; kingdom Metazoa; phylum Chordata; order Ceratodontiformes; family Protopteridae; genus Protopterus; species Protopterus annectens. Next base: position 179,520,316 of record NC_056745.1, on the reverse strand, counting down.
GCTTGTTTATGTACCACATGACAGTGGTGTTGCCCGTCTTTACCATTAGTTGTCCTGGAAGGATGTGGTCCTTGAAGGCTGTCAGAGCATTCTGTACAGCTAACATTTCCTTTTGATTTATGTGCAGGTGGATTTGACTTGGGTTCCATTTGCCCTGAATGTACTTCCCTGCCAGGTGAGCCCCCCATGCATAGTCTGATGTGTCTGTTGTTAAGGTTTGGGTGGCAGGGGGAAGTGTGAATGGTAGTCCCCTGTTTTGGTAACTAGTAACTCTAGGCGTAGGCAAGGTATGACAGGAATCATTGCTTCTAGATCCTGTGAATGTTGACACCATAGGATTTTGAGATACCATTGTAGTTTTCTCATATGCAGCCTTGCATATGGAATTAGAAGAATGCAGGAGGCCATGAACCCCAAGGCTTGCAGTATTTGCCTTGCAGATAACTGGGTTTTTGTGGCCACTTGTTTAAAGTAGGTTGTTCAAATGAATCCGTTTCTCTGGCATGAGCAAAGCCATCTGGGAAGCTGTATTCAAGCTTGCTCGCAGGAATATAATTTGCTGACAGGGTACCAGGTGTGATTTATTTTTGTTTATGGTGTACCTCAGACAAGTCAGTACCCTTTGAACAAAGGCCAGACAATTCAAAACTATGCCCTGGCTTTCTGCCTGAATTAGACAATCATCCAGGTATGGGTATATTTGAATATTTCTTTGCCTGCAAAATGCAATGACTGGAGCTAGGCACTTTGTGAATACCGTGGGCTCAGTAGATAAGCCAAAGTGCAGTGCAGAGAACTGATAGTGCATGTAGTCTGCTTTGAAGCATAGGTATCTTCTGCAAGACTCCCTGATAGGGATGTGCAGGGATGCTTCTTTTAAGTCTAGTGTTGCCAACCATCCATCTTTGCCTAGCATAGAAAGCAGCTGGTGAAGAGTCAGCATTTTGAATTTTGGAATCACCAGAAAGGCGTTTAGAGTAGAAAGGTCCAAGACAGGATGCCATGTATTGCCTTTTCTGGGTACCAGGAAAAATCTTGAATAGAAACTTTGTCCCTTTTCCTCTACTGGTACCAACTGGATATCCCCCATGCTTAAGAGAGAGAGTACTTGATTTTGGGCCTCTGCCCACTGATTTGGGGGTAGATCTGGCCACCCGCTTGGTGTTGGTAATGTGTGGAAGTGAAACCTGTATCCTTGGGACACTATATTTAAAACCCATTTGTCCTGGGTAATGAGTTCCCAGTTTTTGGCCTGCAGACCAATCTTTCCACCTAAAGGAGCATTCAGTTGGGAAGTGCTTGGAAGTTTTAAAAGTAAGTCATTGAGACAGTTTTCCATAGGGGGAGTCTTACTACTACGACATTTGGGTGTGGAAACCCCCCACTGCTTAGTCTTGTGTGTCCCCTGGGACTGAAACCTGGGGTTTCTGCTGTGTCTGGATTTGGCCTGAGAAGACCTGAAAGGGGCTGGAAAGGACCAATTCTTAGAGGGCCAGTGCCTACTAAATCTAGGAGGCTGAACTTGTAAGAAATATTTAACAGTTTGCATAGATTTAGCTTTATCTTCCATCTTTTTAAGAACTTCCTCAGCCTTGTTGCCAAACAGGCGGTCCTGATTTAAGGGAGCATCCAACAGTTTAGCTTTAACATGATCAGACAAAGATTGCTCCTTAAGCCAAGCATGCTTTCTGAGCACAGACCCAGTAACAGCAGCCCTGCAAGAGGCCTCTAATGAATCCAGTCCACATTGCAAAGTATGTTTTCCAACCTGTTCAGCAGAATGCATTAAATCCTGTAATTCTTTATTTTCAGTACAGTCAGGAATCAACATAATTTTCTGTTTAAGCAATCCAATAACATGTTGTTGATACTTTAACATATGAAACTGGCAGTTTAAAGCCCTAATGGCCAAAGTTGCATAAGTGTAAACCTACTTAACCCATTCATCCAGCGCCCTGGTGTCTCTATCAGAAGGGATAGGATTTTTAGCAGTAGAAGCCTTAAAGCCCTTGGGTCCCTGTGAAATGGTCTCTGGATCCGCAATAGGATTTTTAAAAAGGAACTTGTGTGAATCACAAACTCTGTAATATCTGTCAGGTTTTCTGGGAGCAGGAGGCAAAGAATCAGGGGCCAAACTAGATTCTGAAAAGGCATCATCAACAATGTCTAGTACAGGAGGTATAGCTAAAGGCCTATGCTGAGGCAGGACTAAGAAATCCCTAAGCCTCTTTTTTGAATCAGAAAAATCCTGGCTTTCCCAGTGGAAATGCTCCCTTAGACTATGTAAGGTTTCACCAAAGGAAAAATACTCTGGAGGGGAAGCAGAGGAAATAGAGTCCTCTGCATCAGAATCCTCATAAGTAGATAAGGGCAAATCCAGATCATCAGAAAAGTCAGAATCCTGTTCAGAAGATTCATAAACAACTTCAGTCCTAGGTCTCTTAGAAGGGGGAGGTTGGCTTTCCCTGATTAGAGTTATAAGATCTTCAACCATTCTTATCATTTGTTTTTTAGGCATAGAGGCCTGAGCATGCGGCCAGGGTATTGGTTTCTTAGACATGGTTTGAGATTTAGGCCTAAATGAAGAAGGAGGCTTCAGTTTAATATGCAAGTCCGTAGGCCTGAATACACCCTCAGAAGCCGGTGCCTGCACAGCGGCTCCAGACCCATCCAAGATAGAGACATCCGCAGGTTCCACAGTTGAAGCATCTCACAGCATACCGGACTCCAAATGGGTCTCAGTAGAGGCCTGTGAATCAGAAGTAGCGGGTATTAGGGGCTGCAAAAGCACCTCACTGAGTACCGGCGAACTGGCGACTGGCTTAGGAGAAGTGCTGTCAGCAGCTTTGGACCTCGGCGGCCTGTGTCTGTCTTTATCTTTGCATTTTTTCGGAATACCGGTAGTTCGATGGCTAACCGACGACATTTCTGGAGAACCGAAATATTTAGAGGCGAAAATATACCGACGACGGATAGTGCACTGATTAAATAAAGCACAAAACCGACAGAAAGGTACGTTGTGATCAGGGTCTAGGCAAGGAATACAGTACGAATGAAAATCTTTGTGAGGTATTTGCTTTCCACAAGTAATGCAATTATTAACTTTTACTGACATCCGTAAGGAGCAAGAAAAAGTTTCCCCAACAGGGTGCTTAGCTTTAGTGGAAGACTTCGGTTCTGAAACTCGAAAAAAAAAAATTCAGGAGTCAGCCGACCGGCACTTGTGAACTGCTTCTGCTTCGGGCACCGCACGGCAAGAAAGACTGATGTAATGGCGTCGGCTGCATGTTTTATACCCCTGATGTCATGGAAGAAGGGACGGACACCGAAGCAGGACTCAAGGCTTTGTTAATCAGGCTGACTGAGGGCTACCCAAATGTAATGACTTCCAAAGAAAACCAAGTCAGTCCAAAAGGAAACCACAAAGCAGCATTTTAATAATCCAAATAAAACAGAGAATGGTTAAGCGCTGTAACCAATAATTCCCGTAAACAAAGGATATATCAACATATTTACAGTATTAGAAGAATGGACAACAAAAAGTGCACACGACATTCATTACATTGTTAAATTTTAATAAGTTTGTGTTTTTAATTTTGGAACAGCAGGTTTTGCATGACACTGGTAGAGATTGGGAAAATGAATTACTTAGGAAGGAAATGAAATGGCAGCTTAAATTTGATGCTGCATACCCACCAGGGTTAAATGATAACATTTCTATTTCTAGTGAATTAAAGAGAAGGGCTTTGGAAATGTAAGTGTTTTAACTACTTTTAACTATTTTGTACTATTTTAAATTATTTCAATTCTTTACATGTATTTATTGTAAGCATGTTTCTTTAAATGCATTGGTTGTTTTGGAGGGGTGTGAATGTTTTTAAGCTGAACTATGAGTTTAATATGGGTGGTTCTGAAGATGTCTGACGACAGACGAAAGCGCTTAACCATTCTCTGTTTTATTTGGATTATTAAAACGCTGCTTTTTGGTTTTCTTTTGGACTGACTTGGTTTTCTTTGGATTTTGTTTGGTGTAGCACTGGTGGAATTATTTTGGTCAAATGTAATGACTGCAACAGTGAAACACGAAGAACATCAATCTTTGTTTCTGTACATGCACATAAAAATGCTGTGCCTTTTTTCACCTTATTACTATCAACATAGATTTATAAACTAATTTGCTTACTGTGATTGCACATATGTTATCATTAACTCTCACTGCATTGCCATATATACCAGTTTTTTATGTAAATAGCCCTTAAAGAATGCGCCTGCTGTTTGATGTAAAACTAATATAACCCACATAATTACTAAGATCTTACAAGGAATGCAACCAATTTTGGATGAAAAATTTGTTGTAAATTTTACCACACTGTAAACTCTGCTGTGGTCATGACTGAAAAGTGTCCTCACACACAATTAATACAATAAATAAATACACAGAAATAATATAATCGCAAAGCTGAGAGACCACTGGCAAATGTTAGGTATTCAACAACTGTCACCTGTACTCACTGTGTCACCTGTACTGTTATACACAACAGAAGGTTAAGTGCACACACACTGCCTCTGAAAAAAAATTAATCTGCCATTATTTTCTTTCTCAAGTGAGTAACTGGATGACAGCAATTATGCTTAAAAACACAAAGCTGGAGAAAAAGTGACTTTAAACTTAAGTTAAGCAGAGTGCGCTGCTTAACTCGTTTTGTAGAGCATGTAAGAGTGCAACAGCAATAGAAAAGAATGAAAAAGGCAGACAGAAAAAAGAGGCAGAGACAGACAATGAAAGTAGTGACAGACAATGAAAAGTACAGTTGTGTACACTTACCATAAATGTAGATGTTCGAGTGTATTCACTGTTGCAGTCATTACACTTGGGTTATCCTGCTGGCAGGCTACCCACAGTTGGCCTGAATTCCAAAGTCTTGGTCTGGCATTGGTTGCTGTCACCTCTTCCCTGACGTCAGTGCGACAGGGGTATAAAAGATGCAGCCAACGCCATTTTCTTCAGTTTTTCTTGCCCCAGATGTCAGGTGCCCCCAAAAGAGTAGGCTAAAAAAAACATTGCTAATAAAAGCATGCACTAAAATAAACAATACCTTCATCTACAAGCCAATACACCACATAGGTTGTATAGGATAGAGAAGTACAGATAAGTCCCAGCAAAGAAAAGGGGGATGGTGGGTGGGTAACCTGGGCTGCAACAGTGAATACACTCGAACATCTACATTTATGGTAGGTACACGACTGTACTATGTTCATTGTGTTTTACTGTTGCAGTCATTACACTTGGGTTGAATCCCAAAGCTGAGGTTGGGCGGCTGGGTCTAAATAGAATTAGGAGTGGCTATAAGTCCCTGCAGAACTGCAGTGGCAAAGCCTGCTCTGGATTTAGAGTAAAGAGGCAAGTGGTAGTGCTTAGTAAAAGTGTGCACTGAAGTCCAAGTTGCAGCCTCCAAAATATCCTTGGTTGGTACTCCTCTGAGGAAGGCTGCTGAGGTGGCTGCTGCCCTGGTAGAATGTGGTCTAATGCCCTTAGGCACTGATTTACCATGTTGTGAATAGCAGAAATGAATGCAGTGTCCTATCCATTTTGAAATAGTCTGCTTTGAGATCGCCTTTCCTTGTGATCCTGCAGCATATGCCACTAAAAGTTGTTCAGTCTTTCTGAAAGCTTTAGTTTTGTCCAAGTAGAAGAGTAACTGTCTGTGTATGTCCAAAGAATGCAGAAGTCTCTCCCCTTTATTCTGCAGGTTTGGATAAAAGGTAGGCAAATGAATGGTTTGGTTAAGAGCCACACTGGACACTACCTTAGGTATAAATGTTGGGTTTGTCCTTAGAGAAAGCCTGTCCGGATGGAAGATAATGAAGGGTTCCACAGCCATTAAAGCCTGTAGCTCTGAGACTCTTCTTGCTAAAGTTATTGCTAGGAGCAGAGCTGTTTTCCACGATATGAATTTTATCTCAACTGTATTGGCTGGCTCAAAAGGAGGCAGTGTGAGTTTTTCCAAGAATAAATTAAGGTCCCATGCAGGTATTGGTGGTCTCCTTCGATGTCTGATGTCTTATGTTTTTGGCCCCCCTGAGAAACTGCCTAAGCAATGGATATGAAAAAATAGGCGGGTCTGTATTATAATGAGCTGAAATGGCAGAGGCATGGATCTTAATTGATGAGAAGGATAGGCCTTTGTCCAGCATCTCAGTTAGACATTGTAAAATCTGAGGAATATTTGGAACAAGCATGTCAATTCCTTGTGCCTGGTTCCAAGCACAGAATCTCTTCCATTTTTCTGCATAAGATTTTCTGGTGCTGGGCCTCCTGGCCTCCAAAATGACATCCATAACTGCTTTAGAGAGAGGTATATTCTGAATGGTTACAGTATCCACCATGCAGCTAGATTTAGAGTTCTGAGTTGGCTGTGCAGGATCAGATTGTTTTGTTGGGTCAGTAAATGCGGAATTTGAGGCAATGTCCAGGCTGAGCCTTGGGACAAGCTCCTTAGGATTCAGTACCAGTGTTGGTGTGGCCAATCCGGGGCAATAAGAACCATTTGTGGCTTCTCTTGTCTGACCTTTAGGAGTACCTTGGGGAGGAGAGGCAGTGGAGGAAAGGCATATACTGTAAGGTTGTTCCAGCTGAATGACAGAGCATCCACTTTCCATGCTTGTTTGTGATAAATCCTTGTGCAGAATCTCTGAATATGGCAGTTGTGAGGGGAGGCAAAAAGATCTATGTCTGGGCGTCCCCATTTCCTTGTTATCATGCTGAAGATTTGTGCATCCAGTTTCCACTCGTGAGGGTCCATGAGGTTTCTGCTTAGTTCGTCTGCCAGAACATTTGTTTTTCCTGGCAGGAATTGTGCTTGCAGGTGTACTTGGTAAGTCAATGCTGTGTTCCACAAAATCATGGCTTGTCTGCAGAGGGGGTAGGAATGTGTTCCTCCCTGCTTGTTTCTGTACCACATGACTGTGGTGTTGTCCGTCTTTATCAGCAGCTGTCCTGGATGAAGTAGGTCCTTGAAGGCTGTCAGAGCATTTTGTACAGCTAGCATCTCTTTTTGATTGATGTGTAGATGCCTTTGGCTTGGGGGCCATGTGCCCTGAATACATTTTCCTGCCATGTGGGCCCCCCAGGCATAATCTGATGCATCTGTTGTTAGTGTTTGCCTGGCTGTGGGTAAAGTGAATGGCTGTCCCTTGTTGTGGTGACAGGCCTGTGCCCACCATCGAAACTCCTGTTGTAGGCAGGGAACGAGTGAGATTAATGATTCCAGGCTGTGACAATGCTGAGTCCAAACACTTTTTAGGTACCATTGTAGTTTCCTCATATGCAGTCTTGCATATGGAATTAGTAGAATGCAGGAGGCCATGTAGCCCAATACCTGCAGAATTTTTCTTACAGTTAACTGTGTCTTTGTTGCCATGTTTTCGAAGTAAGAAGTCAGTTTCCTTTGTTTGTCTGGCATGAGATAAGCCATCTGGGCAGTTTATTTAAGCTTGCACCCAGGAATATTATCTCTTGCGAGGGTACTAGTTTTGATTTCTTTTCATTTACTGTGTACCCCAGGCAAAGTAATAATCTTTTTACAAATGCCAGATGCTTTAGAAGAATGTCTTTGGCCTCTGCTTGAATAAGGCAGTCATCCAAGTAGGGATATATTTGAATTCCTCTTTGTGTGCAAAATGCAATTACTGGTGCCAGGCATTTTGTGAAGACCCTGGGCGCAGTAGATAAACCAAAGGGCAGTGCAGAGAATTGGTAGTGCATTGAGCCAGCTATGAATCTGAGGTATCTTCTGCAAGATTGTCTGACTGGGACATGCAGGTATGCCTCTTTGAGGTCCAGAGTTACAAGCCAAGCCTTTTTGCCCAGCATGGGCAGAAGCTGCTGCAGAGTCAACATTTTGAATTTCAGAACGTCCAGAAAAGTATTTAGAATAGACAGGTCCAGAATCGGTCTCCATGCTTTGTCCTTTCTTGGTACTAAGAAAAGTCTTGAGTAAAATCATTGTCCCTGCTCTTGTCATGGCACTGGCTGAATAGCCCTCATGTCCATGAGAGATGAAACTTGGTTTTGTGCCTCTGCCCATTGATTGTGTGGCAGGTCTGGCATACCTTTTGCCTTTGGAAGGGTGTGAAAGTGGAACCTGTAGCCCTGAGAGACTATATTTAAGACCCATTTGTCCTGGGTAATCATGTGCCAATTTTGTGAAAAAAGTGCTAACTTTCCTGCTAAGGGTGCTGCCAAAAGATAAATGCTTGGCACTGGCAGAGGGAAGTCATTGGGACTGTTTCCTATATGGCTGTGTTTTGTCTTCTCTGCTTTTGGAGGTAGAAGCACCCCAATGTTTGGGTCTGTATGAGCCCTGGGAATGTTGTCTGACTCTAGGGCTTCTGTATCTGCCTCTTTATGGCCTGTCTGACACGGGAAAGGACCAATTTTTAGAAGGCCAGTTGCTGCTAAATCGGGGTGGCTGCACCTGTAAGAAATCCTTCACTGTCTGCATAGATTTAGCTTTATCCTCCATTTTCTTTAATACCTCTTCTGCCTTAACACCAAACAAAGTATCATGCTGTAATGGAGCGTCCAATAATTTTGCTTTAACATGATCAAGCAGAATCTGTTCCTTTAACCAAGCATGCCTTCTAATTACAGAGCCTGTTACAGCGGCCCTGCAAGAGGCCTCCAGTGAATCATAACCACATTGCAAAGTATGTTTCCCACACGTTCAGCTGCATGCAATAAATCCTGCAATTCCTTACTCTCTGCACATTCAGAATTTAACATTTTTTGTTTTAACAGAGACATTAAATATTGTTGATATTTAAGCATATGAAATTGACAATTTAAAGCCCTTACAGCCAAGGTAGCAGATGTGTAAACTTTTTCCCCCCATCTGTCCAGTGCCCTAGAATCTCTATCTGAGGGGACAGGGCTTTTTGCAGTAGCAGCCTTGACCCCTTTGGGCCCCTGTGAAATAGTTTCTGGGTCAGCAGCAGGGTTTTTATATAAGAATTTATGGGAATCTGGAACCCTGTAGTATCTGTCCGGCTTAACAGGTGCAGGAGGTAAAGAGTCTGGGGACAGGCCGGACTCAGAGAATACATCATCTACTATGTCTAGAACAGGAGGAATTGCAAGATGTCTGTGCTGAGGCAGTAACAGAAAGTCTCTAAGCCTTTTCTTGGAGTCTGAATAATCCTGGCTATCCCAGTGGAAATGCTCTCTCATGGTATGCAGGGTTTCCCCAAATGAGTAATCCTCAGGAGGAGAAGCTGAAGGAATAGAATCTTCAGCATCAGAATCCTCATAGGGAGGAATAGAATATCCCTGTTCTGAAGAGGAATCAGAGGAAATGGAAACCTGATCAGAGGAATCATATCCCGTATCTTGCCTAGGCCTCTTTTCAGGAGGGGGATGGGAACCCCTGATCAAAGTAATTAGGTCTTCGATCATTTTGAGCATCTGTTTCTTAGGCATAGAAGTCTGTCCTGGAGAATGCTGCACTTGTTTCCTTGTCTTTAAAACTGCTTTAGACTTTGTCTTGGATGCTGAAGTCAGCTTTATATAAAGTTGTGTAGGTCTGAAAATACCCTCAGAAGCCGATGCCTGCTCAGCGGCTCCGGACCCATCTGAGGGATTGATTTCCGAAGGGCCAATACCTTGAGTATCCAGAGGCCTAGTTGTCTCCACGTGGGAGTCAGAGGCGGCCTGTGGCTCTGAGATAGCGGGAGTTAGGGGCTGCAAAAGCGCCTCACTGAGCACCGGCGAACCGGTGACTGGCCTAGAAGAGGCTTTGTCGTCGGTTTTGGACCTCGGATGCCTGTCTTTTTCTTTATCCTTGTGCTTTTTATGAATTCTGGTCGTCGGTTGTTCCAACGGCATTATATAGTTAAACCTGCGGCCAAAGTAATGGAAAGCAAAATTGTACCGACGCTTAATAGTCGTTGGTTAAATCTAGCACAAAACCAACAACTAGCAACATCATGATCAGGGCCTAGGCAAGGAATACAGTAAGAATGAAAATCCTTATGAGGTATTTGCTTCCCACAAGAAATACAATTGTTAACTTTTTCTGACATCGGTCTGGAGCAAGAAAAAAGTTTCCTCTATGGGGTACTTAGCTTTATTGAAGACTTTGGATATGAAAATCAATTATGAAAATCTCAGGAGTCAGCCGACCGGCACTTGTGAACTGCTTTTGCTTTGGGCACCGCACGGCAAGAAAGACTGAAGAAAATGGTGTCGGCTGCATCTTTTATACCCCTGTCACACTGACGTCAGGGAAGAGGTGACAGCAACCAACGACGGACCAAGACTTTGGAATTCAGGCCAACTGTGGGTAGCCTGCCAGCAGGATAACCCACGTGTAATGAGTGCAACAGTGAAACACGATGAACATCACAGTATCACTAACAAAGGATGGGTTAGTGATGTCTTACCTGAGGTAGGTGTTTTACCTTCTAGTCATTGGAGATCTCATTTTATAAACAGGCTTGAAACAAGGCTGAAACTTAAAGGAAAAGCAGGAAACATACAGCATTACAAAGGAAAGAGCTACTGAGACAGCACTGTCGCTAGAGCTGGAGAGGTTCCTAAGGGATACATACTGGGAATTAGTGGGGGCACAGACTTTAAGAGGGGCACTTTTGAGGAAGGGAACAGATGGACTGAGATAACAGCATGTCCCGCTTTGAATACTAGTGAGCAAGGAGACATATATGCTTTAAGTGTCGATAATGAGAGAAAGCAGGATTCCTGGGGCTTGTGGTAAAGAATGGTAGAACAAGGCACCATTGGACAATGGTAACTCAAGCCTTAGGAATACAATATGTTATGCAGTGTTATCTAGATAATGTTATAGCTCTAGGAGTCAAAGCCACAGAAAGAATGGAGAGCAGCATCCATAAAGTTAAACTGGAAGAAGTCCTCAACTTGCTAATTATCTGGTTCCTCACATTTGAGGGAAACAGAACTGCTGTCTTCCCTTGGGAAACTTCTGCTCCACATCTTAAAACATTGTGTACCATGATGGTTTTGTGGTGCACAGGGAAGTAAAGTACAGTTGTGTACACGTACCATAAATGTAGGTGTTCGAGTGTACTCACTGTTGCAGTCATCACACTTGGGTTATCCTGCCAGGGGTAGCCCTCAGTCAGCCCGAATACCAGAGGCTTAGTATTTCTGCATCGGTTGCTGTCACTCCAAGACTGATGTCAGGTCATCAGTGGTATAAAAGCAGGCAGCCGACACCATTGCAACAGTTTTTCTTCCCTGTCAGGAGCCCCCAGTAGGGAGCTAGGTTATGGTGGAAGAACACCACCAGTAGAAAGTAAATACCAAAATATCCTTGTAAGGAGAGAGAGACAGACAGAGAGACAAGGGGTTGGAGGGAGGGAAACCAGGACTGCAACAGTAAATATACTCGAACATCTACATTTATGGTAAGTGTACACAACTGTACTATGTTCTTCATGTTTCACTGTTGCAGTCATCACATTTGGGTTGCTTCCCAAAGCTGAAGAAAAGGGGGGAAGGCAGTCAAGAACACTGGGGGCTGGCTAGGATGCCCTGCAAGACTGCGGTGGCAAAGCCTGCCCTGGATTAGGAAAAGATAGGTGGGTGGTAATGCTTGGTGAAAGTATGAATAGATGTCCATGTTGCAGCCTCCAGGATGTCCCTGGTGGGGACCCCTCTGAGAAAAGTTGCAGAAGTGGAGGTTGCTCTGGTGGAATGTGTCCTAACCCCTTTTGGGGGTGGTTTCCCATGCTGTTTGTAGCAGAAATGGATGCAGTGTGCTATCCATTTGGAGATTGTTTGCTTGGATATGGCCTTGCCCTCTGCTCCTGCAGCGAAGTTGACTATCAGTTGATCAGTTTTTCTAAAAGATTTAGTCCTGTCCAGGTAGAATCTGAGCTGTCTGCACACATCTAGAGAGTCTAGAATCCTTTCCCCCTTGTTTTGTGGGTTAGGGAAAAAGGTGTGCAAATAAATGGATTGGTTAACAGCCACACCGGACACCACTTTAGTCATGAAGGATGGGTTAGTCCCGAGGGACACCCTGTCAGCATGGAAAATGATGAAGGGGTCTACAGCCATTAGTGCTTGTAGCTCTAATACTCTTCTAGCTGAAGTGATGGCCAGAATCAAGGCCGTCTTCCAAGAGAGAAATCCTAACTCTGCTGAAGCTGTAGGTTCAAAGGGGGGCAGGGTGTGCTTTTCCAACACAAAGTTGGGGTAGGAGCTCTTCTGGGTGGTCTTAAGTTGTTAGCCCCTCTTAGGAACTGTTTGATGAGAGGGTGTGAGAAGACAGGTGGCTCTGTGCTGAAATGAGCAGAGATGGCTGAGGCATGAATTTTAATAGAAGAAAAAGACTGACCCCTGTGTAGTAGGTCTACCAGGTAATCCAGGATGAGAGGTAGGGAGAGCTGTGCCGTTCTGGCTCCCTTAGCCTGGATCCAGGTGCAAAACCTTTTCCACTTGTCAGCATAGGATTTTCTAGTACTGGGGTGTCTGACCTCACATAAAACATCTAGAACTTGTTTCCTTAGGCTGGCAGCTTGAGGAGAGGTCAGGGAATAAGCCAGGCTGTCAGGATGAGGGTCTGCAATTGGGGATGCATGAATTCTCAATTCCTCTGGGTCAGGAGTGTTGGGATCTGAGGTAGGTGCCATGGTGGCAGGGGTGACAGGCTGCGCAGCAGTGAGTACCAGTGAGGGCGCATCCAGTCTGGGGCAATCAGGATTGCCCTCGGTTTTTCCTCCCTTATTTTGAGCAGTACCCTTGACATGAGTGGTAGAGGGGGAAATGCATAGATCGAGAGGTTTACTCACTGGAAGGATAAAGCATCCACTTTCCAGGCCTTGCTGTGAGGTTCCCTGGTGCAGAATTTGCTGAACTGATGATTGGAGTGGGAGGCAAAGAGATCGACCTTCGGTGTGCCCCATTTCTGGGTTACAAGGGTGAAGGTTCTGTGGCCTAGCTGCCACTCATGTGGGTCTAGCAGGTTTCTGCTTAAGTTGTCTGCCAGAGAGTTTAGAGAGCCTGGCAGGTGTAGATGCATGGCTGAGGCCATGTGCCAAAGGGTCATAGCAAGCCTGCAGAGAGGATAAGAGCGAGTCCCTCCCTGCTTGTTGACATACCACATCACTGTGGTGTTGTCTGTTTTGATCAGAAGAGGCCCCGGGGAGAGTAGGGGTCTGAAAGCTGTCAGTATGTGCTGAACAGCTAACATCTCTTTTTGGTTGATGTACAGATGTATTTAATTTGGGCTCCATTGGCCCTGAATGCACCTGCCGTCCAGGTGAGCACCTTAGGCATAGTCTGATGCATCTGTGGTGAGGGTCTGGGTGGCATTGGGTTGTGAGAAGGGAAGTCCCTTGCTGTGATTGCATGCTGCTGCCCATCAAAGAAAATCTTTCCTTAGACAAGGTATCACTGGTATAAGAGTTTCCAGGTCTTGACAGTGTTGACACCAAAGGCTTTTTAAGTACCATTGTAGTTTCCTCATACGCAGTCTGGCATATGGAATGTGTAGAATGCAAGAACCCATGAACCCTAGAGCTTGCAGGATTTTCTTTGCAGATAACTGGGTTCTGGTGGCTAGTTGAGAGAAGTAGCCTGTCAGGTAGGCTTGTTTTTCTAAAGTAAGGAATGCCATCTGGGATGCTGTGTCCAGGCTTGCTCCCAGGAATGCAATTTTTTGAGTGAGGACTAGTTTTGATTTATTTTCATTGATGGTATACTCCAGGAAGGTCAGTAGGTCCTTTACAAAGGTCAGGTGCTGTAGCAGCTTTTCCTGACTGTCTGAATCAGGCAGTCATCTAAGCATGTGTAAATTTGAATATGTCTTTGTCTACAAAAAGCAATGACGGGAGTCAGACATTTTGTGAAAACTCTGGCAACAGTAGATAAGCCAAAGGGAAGCACAGAGAATTGAAAGTGCATAGATCCTGCCCTGAAACGTAGGTATTTCCTGCATGATTCACTGATTGGGATATGCAGATAGGCCTCTTTTAGGTCTATGGTGGCTAACCAAGCATCCTTGGAAAGCATAGGCTGAAGCTGCTGGAGGGTGAGCATTTTGATTTTTCATATCACCAGAAAGGTGTTTAGAATGGATAGATGGAGGATGGGGCACCTGGTGCCCTCTTTTCTGGGTACCAGGAAGAGTCTGGAGTAGAAACCTTGGCCTATCTTTTCTGCAGGAACATGCTCTATTGCCCTCATGGAGAGCAGGGAAAGGCCTTGCTTTTTGGCCTCTGCCCACTGGTTTGGAGGAAGATCTGGGAACCCTTTTGGGGTAGGCAGAGTGTGAAAATAAAATTTGTATCCCTGGGACACTATGTTGAGGACCCAGTTGTCATTGGTAATGGTGGCCCAGTTGCTTGCATGGAAGGAGAGTTTTCCTCCTAGAGGCATGAGGACGTGGGCAGAGGGAGGGGATGGAAGTGTAAAGTCATTGTGAGTTCTTACCATAAGGCAGTGGCTTTGCACTCTCTGTTTTTGAAGAGGAGGAACTCCATTACTTAGATCTCTGCATTCCCTGTCTGGGGGGTCTGCTTCCCCTGCGTCTGGGCTGAGCTGGCCTGGAGGGGCCAGGAAAGGACCAGTGCTTGGAGGGGCAACGCCTACTGAACCTCGGTGGCTGGACCTGTAAGAAGTCTTTAACTGTCTGTATAGATTTAACTTTTTCTTCCATCTTTTTTAAGACATCTTCTGCCTTGGTGCCAAATAAGTTGTTTTTGTTCAAGGGTGCCTCCAATAATTTGGATTTGACATGGTCTGGCAAGGTCTGTTCCTTAAGCAAGCATGCCTTCTAAGGACAGAACCAGTGATTGCTGCCTTACAAGATGCTTCTGGGGCGTCAAAACCACACTGTAAGGTGTGCTTAGTTACTTGACTTGCAGAATGCATTAACTCTTGTAACTCTTTATTTTCTTCACAAGCAGGAAAAGAATATATTTTTTGTTTGAGGAGTAACATTGCATGTTGCTGATATGTCAGCATGTGGAACTGACAATTTAATGCTCTAATAGTAAGAGTAGCAGAGGTGTATACTTTTTTACCCCATCTGTCCAATGCTCGGGAATCCCTATCTGAGGGGGTGGGATTATTAGCTGAAGTTGTTTTGATTCCTTTAGGTCCTTGACAGATGACCTCGGGGTCAGCAGTAGGATTTCTGAAAAGAAATTTGTGAGCAGGAGGAAGGGTATCAGGAGTCAGACTGGATTCCATAAAAAAATCATCCACAAGATCCAGGACAGGAGGAATGGCCAGAGGTATGTGCTGTGGTAGATCTCAGAATTCCCTGAGTCTCTTCTTTGACCAAGGATAGTCCTGACATTCCCATTGGAAATGCACCCTTAAAGTATGTAGGGTTTCCCTAAAGGAAAAGTCCACAGCTGAAGAGGCTGAAGGGATGGATTCCTCTGCATCAGAATCCTCATAAGCAGAGAGGGGTTGCATATCTTCATATTCAGATGCATCAGAGTCATCGGACTCCTGTTCAGATAAAACTACTGGGGACATTCTTTTGGAAGGGGTAGCCTGGCTTCCCCTAATAAGCATTATAAGGTCTTCTGCCATTTTAAGCATTTGAGACTGAGGCAAGGAAGTAGGTGCATGAGCTTGGGTCATCATTTTTTGGGTGTGATTCGTACCCTGGGTCTTAGAAACTCGGCTGTTTTCGAAAGAACTGAAGATGCAAAATACGTCGTCAGTCTGTGTCGAGTATCGGTAGTGCAAAATACTTCCTCGGAAGCCGGTGCCTGCTCAGTGGCTCCAGACCCATCCAAGGTAGGGACATCCACAGGATCCTTAGTCGAAGAAGAGTCTTGCAGCATACCAGACTCCGAAAAGGTCTCGGTAGCAGCCTGCGAATCCACAGAAGCAGGCATCAGGGGCTGCGAATGTGCCTCACCGAGGACCAAAGAACTGATGACTAGCTTAACGGAAGCGTCGTCGGCAGTTTTGGACCTGTGCGGTGTGTCTCTTTCTTTATGCTTATGTTTTTTCAGAAGATCAGTAGTCGGATGGCTTACTGAAGTCATATTGGAATTCGAGGATTGAGAGCGAAATTATCTAGCTACAATAAGGGCCCGATGACGTATAGTTCTGGTGTTGAACAAAGCACAAAAGCGGCAGCGGGGGACATCGTGGTCTGGGCCTAAACAGGTAACGTAGTAAGAATGGAAGTCTCGGTGTGGTATTTGCTTTCCACAGGCGAAACAATTGTTAACTTTTTCTGACATTGGTTAGAGCAAGAAAAAAGGATCCCCAACGAGGTACTTAGCTTTAGAAGACTTCAGCTTCAGTTCGGAAATGAAAACTCAGGTAGCAGCTGACTGGCACTTGTGTGAACTGCTTCTGCTTCTGGCTCCTCGGCAAGAAAGACTGATGTAATGGTGTCGGCGGTCTGATTTTATACTACTGATGACCTGACATCAGTCCTTAAGCGACAGCAACTGACGCAGAAATACTAAGCCTCTGGTATTCGGTCGACTGAGGGCTACCCCTGATAGAATAACTCAAATGTGATGACTGCAATTGGTTGGCTTAGCAGAGTAACTTAAGTTAGGTGAAGTGTTTTAATGAGACATTAGCCAGGGGGGATACAGGAGCACAGTTGATTATTCAAAAAGTGAGTTTTAACAAGTTTCTTGAACTGTGATAGGGATTTGTTGTCAGTTATGTGGGCAGGAAGGGAGTTCCAGGTTTTTGCTATTACAGTGGCTGTAGACAGACTTACCAGCTTCATTGTTATATTTGGTTACTTTGAGGAGGTTTTGTGTGCTAGACCTCAAGGGCCTGGTGGTTGTATAGGGTTGCAAAAGATTTTGTAGGGCTGGGGTGCTTTCAGAGTTATGTATTACTTTGTGGGCTAGTGATAGTTGATTGAGTTGAAGTAGTAGTGGTAGTTCTAGCCAACTGAGTTTTTTTAGGCATTCACAGTGATGTGTTCTGATGAGAGAGGTTGTAGCGAATTTGGCTATCTTATTATAACAACTATCAGGTTTGTTTAGGTCAGATTTGTGGAGATTTGTAAGCACGGGGAGGCATAAAGTAGGGTGGATAGTAGGTGAGTCCTCGCTATTGTAGTTATTGAGTGGTCAGTGAGGAATCTTTTATTGCGATACAGTAGGCCAAGTTTTTTATGTATTTTTTTATGATTATAGAAATATGTAGGTCAAATCTAAGGTGATTATCTATTTTAACCCCTAAGAGTTTGGTATGATTTGTGGGGGTGATTGTGGTCTTGTTAAAGGAGGAGATGAAGAAAGAATCAGTGGGAGATGTGGCTCTTTGGGAGCTAAAGAGTACTAGCTTTGTTTTACTTGGGTTCAGAATGAGCCTTTGGTTTGTAATCCAAGTTTCTGCTAGGGGAAAGCATCCTTGTGTTAGGGAGTGAAGGATGTCCATTGATTTGGCTGCGCATATTATGGTGGTATCATCTGCATATTGCACTATTGAGGCTTTAGGAATACTGTTTGGGAGCTGAGTGGTGAAGAGGGTAAAAAGAAGTGGCCCCAGGATGGAGCCTTGGGGTACTCCTAGGGAGACTGGTATGGAGGGGGAGAGTTAGTTTTGCCACATAACAGCTTGTTTCCTTCCCTTTAGGTAGTTTTTGAACCAGGAGATGGCAGGGGTGGTAAGGTTTAGAGTTGCTAGTGAAAGAAGGAGTTTATTGTGGTTAACCATATTGAATGCTTTGGACAAGTCAAGGAAGGTGGCAGATACAAGGAGCCCGTTGTTTCTGTGAGTATTGACAATGTTGGTGAATTCTGTTAGTGCAGTGGTGGTGCTATGGAAGGGTCTAAAGCCATGTTGTTGTGTTGCTATTAGATTATTTTCTAGGAGATATTTCATTAGTTGCGTGTGTATCTTGTGTATTACCCTCTCTAAAATTTTAGATAAAGGGGGTAGTATGGCTATAGGGCGGTGTTATCGAGTTCCAGGGAGGTTCCCCCTTTATGTAGAGGGATGATATTGTGTTATTTTCCATAGCTTGGGTACTATACACTCGGAGAGGGATCTGTTAATTAGGATGGAGACAGGATATCATATGGCATCTGCAGCCAGGTGGAGGTATTCATTGGGTAATTTATCTGCGGCTAGAGACATTGGTTTGAGCTTGCGGAGTAGTTTTTCAGTGGATTTGGTTGGTTCTGGGTGGAAGCTGAACTTGGGGCAATTTTTAGTTGGGGTGGGGGGTGGATTTGCAGGGGTGGGGATGTTGTCATAGGGTTGGTTGTCTGCAAGTGTCTGGATGATTTCTGTAAAGTATTTATTAAATTGAGTCGGGATGTCTTCTTGGTTGTTATCTATTTTTGGGGTTGGGGTAGTTGTTTTACCTGGATGTAGAATAGAGTTAATTGCTGCCCAAAAATTTTGTGGGTTGTTCCTGTGCTTATCCTGTAAATTTTGGTAGTAAGATTTTTTTTCTATTTTGGTGAGTTTTTTGGCTTTGTTACGTAGTTCAACTGGGATTTACTGTTGAGGTATTTGGTCCAGGCCTTGTTTCTTTTTTTTGAGGAGGGATTTTGTGTCTGGGGTTAACCGGGGGCATATTTAGTTTTAATTGTTGTTCTGGAGGGGGCATGATGGTTAAGGGTGTTTAAGAAGGTAGTATTGAAATATAGTACAGCTTCATCAAGAGGTAGGTTTTTTTTTGTGGGGGGGTCCAGTTGCACATTTTTAGGTCGTTTATAAAGTTGGAGCAATTAAGGTGTTTTTTGTTTCTAATTAGGTGCGTAGGGTCAGTCTAACTCCAATTATATCCCTGGGCTTACTTGTTTCTTTTCTGCTTTTGTATATATTTTTTTTGCATTTGCTTTTGGACATATCAGGAAAAACTCATTGAACTGGGTATTTTCTTCTCTGCCGGCATCTTTTTTTTTTTTTTTAACTTCTGTCTTTTCTCCTTATGTTGGGTCAGGTTTCATATGGGTGCCGCTGCCCTTTTCCAGCACATGAAGTACTTGCCCTCAAATATTATTAACTGGTGTAATGCTGGAAGAAACCCATACCACTAAAGGGCAAGATAACCCAGGACTGTTGTATCAGTGGCATCGGATATGTAAAGTCCTACTAAGCTGCCTCCATGTGAAATAAACATTCAATAAATCAAAACCACAGTAACACCACCATATGAACAGTCCTTGGCATTGCATAAGCAAAAATGGGACATGTTGATGACACCAAAAAGGAGGGGGCATCACCTTTTTTCTTTTTCCTGTCCACTTTCAGCCTCCAGTGTGTGACAATACAGGCAGAAATGTACATAACTCAAGTCATACTATCAGTTGTCCCACAGTTCTGGCACAGAAACTGCTAAGGAACATATTCTAAATTTACTGTCACTGATAATAGTGAGGTGGAGAATTTCCTTGGTTCATCACAAGGGCATAAGATGAGAGCAATTCACTAGTTTCTTCAATTATACTTAGGACCTATGAAGCCTGGACTATAAGCCTACCTGGAGGACGCTATCTACCACCTCATCAGTAAGCGTTCCTTTTACTGGGCTAATGCTACTACCATTATTTGTAGCAAAAACACATTTTTTTCTCTTGCTTTCTGTTTGGATTTCTATATACGGTGAACCATTAGAGTTGTCCGTGCCTCATCTTACATCCTGGACACCCTGGCACTGCGGCACAGCTGATATGCAAAGTCGTGTTACTGTGCTAATGTAGATGCAGTTTTATAGATGAGGAAGTTTCTTTATGTCAGTGAGCTGTGCCCTATATCCCACTCATGCTGTTGTATAACCAACACCAAGGCTGCTGCATACTGAAGGGAAGGGACTTCCCCAGTTGAAGTGACAACATCCACTACAGAAAGTTCCTAATCCAGTGAAAATATGTGTTCAGCTTTCTTCTGAGTAATGTAAACAGCATATATATTACCAGAGTAACACATGCCTTTGTACATCAGCTCTAGTGCAGCATTGTTTACCTTCAATCTGATTACTACTTTGAGTTTTTCCTTCACAATTCATAAGAATAGAAGCTCCTTTACAATGTTTAAAAACAGCACCTCGGAATTATGTTTTTAAGCAATGTGCAATTTGCCGAATCCAAGACACCTTGTGTGTCACTGATAATGCTCCTGAGCAGAGCTGTCAATGAGAGGTACACTTTCTGCCACAGCTGCAATACATAACACAAAATATTCAGTGCTATATGCTATCAATTCTGTACTTACTGCCTTGCATACTCTGTATGGTGTCTGAAAACAATAACTCAAAATTAGTTTTTCAACCAATGTGCAGTTTGCAAAAGCCACTCTTGCTTACATGCCACTGATAACATTGCTATCAACATTAGAAGTGTCAGCAACATGTACAGCTCCTGCCCCAGCTGCAATATATAACACAAAATACTCAGCATTGTAAGCAGTCAACATACAGTCGCATTCTTATGTTGCTTTATGTTCTGACCACACTGTGAAGATGTACTGCAAATTAAAAGACTTTGCTGCAAGCAGAGAAAGACAGTGAGTGAGACAGGAAAAGGCAATAAATAAATAAACCTACGTAGGAGCAGAAACAACACACTAGCATAGGCCTCCCTAGACATGCTGGCGTGAATGACCTGAGATGTACCTCCCTCGACTACATGAAAAGAGACATAGAGGAGCTCTCTGATCATGTAGCCCAGGCCGGTATGACCCTGACCTTGAGCAGCATCTTACCCTCACCTAGAATGATGCCACAGTATAAAGACAAAATGATCGATTTTAACAATTGGCTAAAATTTTGGTGTCATTCAAAGGGGATCCAGTGTCTGTCAGCCTGGGATGACATGCTCGACAAGCCACGTTGCTTCGCTAGGGACGGCTTGCACCTGTCACCCCTGGGCTTTCGGATATTGGCAAAGGCTCTTGCCACCCCATAGTGCCTTTTTAGGCAAGGCTCAAAAGTCAAACCCACCTCCATAGACAGCACAAGGAACAAGAAACTAAGGGTAATGCTGCTAAACGCCAGAAGTCTTAACCTCAAGATGCACGCACTCGAAGCTCTCCTCAGTATGGAGAACATCGATAGCTGTGCAGTGACAGAAACCTGGTTCAAGGCTCCAGAGAGCACCCCAGCACTACCAGGTTACACCTCATATCATGCTTTTCGGCCCCAAAACCCGGACCGAACCACAAAAGGAGGGAGAGTTTCCATATTTATCAAGGATATCCACACCTCCAGGTTAGTGGCAGTGCACGAAGTATCGGAGACCATTCATGTGTAACTGACAGTGGGCAAGACTGCTTTTCAGTTTATAGCATCCTACAGACCACCCTCTCAAAGACAGGAATCCCACTCGGCTTTCCTGAAAACATTGGAGAACACTAAGATCTCGCCGGACACCATTATATTGGGCGACTTCAACTACCCAAACATAGACTGGGAGCATTACTCAAGCCCCAGCACCTTAGCACAAAGGTTCCTGGAATTTATAAACTCAAATGCTATGGAACAACTAGTCACCACTCCCACAAGAGGGGAAAACATACTACACCTGATCATTACCAACATGGGGACTCTATGCTCCATACCAGAAGTATATCCCTCATTGGTAAGATCAGACCATAAATTAATTTCACTGGATATCCACATCCCGACCCCACCCCCAGCCCAGAAAACCACAGTGAAAAACTTCTCAAAAGCGAATTTCACACTTCTCAAAACTGAAGTGGAATCCTTCAAGGCCCCAGGGCCAGTGGAAACTACGGCCCAAACTGCAGAATCCTATATAAACGCATTCTACGGACATCTCCAGGAATGCATGGATCATGCTATCCCAAACAAAATCAAGACCCAATCATCCAAAGGCAGGCATCCAGTCTAGTGGACCCCAGCCATAAATAAACTGCACAACAGAAGGAGGAAACTACTACATGATAGAACAAAATCCCTAAAAGGGAAGGCATCTCTGATCAGTACTAGCAAAAAATTACGATCCCTCATAAAATCCTCCAAGGCCAGCTTCGAGAGGAAAAATTGCACAGGACACTAAAGACAATCATAAGGCTTTTTCCAGTTATGTTAGGAACCTGGGATGCAACTCTCAGACTTGTTCTGAGTTGATTCTAAACGACAAAAAATACACTGAACCCACAGACATCGCCAATATCCTGGCAGACAGGTTCAGTGCAAACTCCCCCCCCCCCCCAAAAGAGCAAGTATCTATCCCGGCAGAGTGCAGCCTCCCAAACATCTCTGATGCTCAGGTGAAGGCTGCCCTCTCCAAAGCAAAAAACACTGCTTCCATGGGATCAGATGGCATCCCGGGTTGCATCCTAGATGAACTCCAAGAAGAACTAATCCCTCAAGTAAAACTGCTGTACAATCTTAGCCTCACTACACGATATGTGCCCAAAGAATGGCGTACAGCAACAGTGGTCCCACTCCATAAAGGTGGAGCCTCTGCGGACTCTGGAAACTATCGCCCCATAAGCCTGACTAGCCTAGTATGCAAGGCTATGGAGAGGATCATCATGGAACTCATAAACAAAGACATTGGGGACCTACAGACACTAGATCCTACCCAATTTGGCTTGGTCAAGGCAGATCCTGCCTTTTGAACCTGGTCGACTTCTTTGAAACAGTCACCAAGGCCATAGATGAAGGGAAGGTAGTCCACACAGCCTATCTGGACCTCGCAAAGGCATTTGACACAATACCCCACTCGGGCATCATAGATAAGCTATCCAGCCTAAATATAAACCCCTATGTCACAAGATGGGTCGCAAACTGGCTCAAAGACAGAACCCACAGAGTCAGAGTTGCTGGAGCCATGTCAGACTCGAAACCGGTCACAAGTGGCGTCCCACAAGGTTCTGTCCTGGGACCTCTCTTGTTCGGTATTTACTTTTCTGAGGTACAGGCCAACGTGGAAGGACTATGGCTCACCAAGTTCGCAGATGACTGCAAACTGGGCGCCATAATCGACTATCCAGCTGACACAAACATCCTTCAAAAAGGTCTCTCAGAGATGGATAACTGGTGGTCTAAAGCTAAATGCCAAAAAGTGTATAGTCATACCCTTTGACAAAAACAATATGCCCACAAATTACCACATAGGTGGTAACTCATTAAGAACAGAGAAAGTAATTAGGGATCTGGGGACCCAAGTTGATAGCAATCTCTCCTGTGACAGCCACATTGCCAAAGTGTTTAGAAAGACCTTCTACATAGCCCACCTCATCATGAAAGGATTCACATCTAGATCAAGAGAGGTAATCGTGCCCCTTTATTCATCCCTCATCAGGCCCATCATAGAATACAATGCCCCCTTTGGGATGTACCTTACCCGCCACCTGCAGCAATTAGAAAGACCCCAAAAGTACCTCACCAGGAGGATCAAGGGACTCAAACAGATGCCATATGCTGCTCGGTTAAAAAAACTCCAGCTCTACTCAGTTGCATACCGCCTACTTTGAGGCGATCTATGCCTGACATATAAAGCTATGTCCAACCCAGAATTAATGGACATGCTCCACCTCAGTAAATCTAAATCCCTTAGAGCCACACACTCGAGGGACTTGAACTTCAGCACAGAAATAAACAGAACATGCTGGAGGGACAGATTCATAACCCAGAGGCTCCCTTCGCTCTGGAATAGAATTCCAATTCATGTTAGGCAGAGCACCTCACTGACTCTCTTCAAGAAGAATCTTGATGAGTGGATGGGGGATCATAGGTTTGTCCCGGGGATTACTTCCATGTCACTATTAGACAGAGGCACAGTAAACTAAACTTTAAAAAGGGCACAGTATACTCATATCAAGGGGTGGCGTAAGCCAAACACAATCGGGCTAGGCTTATAAATGCCCCAGGGCAGATAGCCTAGTATGAACCTATGAACCTATGAACAGGGACCTGCCCAGCTGTGAAACTTCATGCCATGGTGATTGCCTCAGCCCTATAAGAATAAAAACTAAAAGTATACATATATGTTTTTAGTGGCATGACTCAAGAAGGTGTCATGGAAAAATAAGTAGGTTCTAATATTTAATAATAGTAGCTGACCACGTTTCACTTTTTTTTAAAAACTTTACCTAAGGACAGTGCATCTTCTAGAGACTGTAGTTCCATTATAATGTTCTGAAGCCTTAATGGTAACAGCTAGAGTGGATTACACTACACTTCCCTCAGTCCATTGCACTTACCTAAGTTAGCCAGCCTATACATTTTGCCTACTACACACCACTTTCTGAGTGCTTTGTATATTCTATGTAGAAAGCAGCTGGCAAGAATGAAGGCTGAGACATTTTATGATACAATATTTCTTTCTTTTATGCAAATCCATCCACTTTGCAATACCTTTCAAGTAAATGTAACACTGAAGCAGTTAATGAGGCTAGCTTATTAGTACTAGGCAGCAACAATATAACGCAATAAAATATCCTCCCATTCTCTTTCTGAAACTGTTTACCCGCCTCTCTTCTGTGCCTTCTCAGTTACTGAATTATTTTTCTTAAACTAACTTTTCTAATTTCTACTACTAATATTCCCTTGGCCATACTTCTCAGCTGCTGCTGACTTTGTAGGGCATCCCTGATTTTGTCATACATTTTTGCCATGTCCTTGATGAAACTTTACTTTCTGATAAATCAGAGGTACAGTGGCAACTCGCGCCATCAGACTTCAGGACTGCAATCAGTCCATAACGCCATACATTAGGGTTTCACTCTTCTCATTGGTCAGGAAATGCCCACTGAGCTAAAAACCTGTTGTTCTATGAACTTTTAAAAGAATTACAGTAATGTTTTAAAAAGTTCTCTGATTTGGGGAGTTTGCCCCTACATACATTATTTTTGGTTTTGTCCCCGACTCTGCAGCAAAGAAGTGGAGATCTATTCCTCTCACTGTGCTGCTTGGAAGGTTTCCTAAAGGCACACAATGGCCAAGTACTACTGTAACAGCAGTTGTCCAAAATGGAGGCTCACTGAATGAGATTTGAAGACAGACTTTGCCCCTTTTGTCAAATTACAATGCTTTTAGAGTTGATTACATTTTGTCTAGGAGTACAGGAAGCTGTAGATTTCAGTCTGGATGTACAAGAAGCTGTGTGTATGTGTGTGTGCGTGTGTGTTTGACCTTTTAGAAAAAGTGCACACATTAAACAATTTGATTAATTTGTCATAAGTCAGCTAACTGGTCACTGAAGTGCACATTAACAAACTGACATGGATTCTTTATGTGCATTAAAGATGCTAGGTATGTTGTGATACAGGTTTATTTTATTTATAAGAAATGCTGAGTGTATTACTTTACAAGATTGCGTTATGACACACATTCACTATATGTTTCAAAGGCTGGTGATGGATTTATTATTCTACAAAGCATGCTGCGACAGGCTTTTATTTTTGTTACAGGAGACAGGTATTGAGATTGGACTCCACAAGGCTATGTCACTATACAACTGCATTATATGTACAGGGAGATGATGGGTGTATTATTCAACCAGCTCATACTGTAAAACACATTAATTATAAGTGTGACAGAGATGGTGAGGGTGTCACTCTGCAAATCTGGGTTGCAATACACAAGCTTAACTGTACTAGTTGTCATGAGAATTCCCTGCCTCCCTGTCCCAAGCTTTTCACCACTGTTACACCTCAGACATGCACTCTATTTGTAATACTTCCTGTAATAATCCTTATGTAGTATACGGAATGCATAAAAAAACATAAAAAAGACAATCATATTAATTATCTTTATAATGTCAGAAAGGTGCTTCACAAACTTTGCTAAGCACCCCTAAACATTGTTAAGTTCATGTCTCAATCTAGGAATTAACAGTGGACAGTGCTATCAGGCAAAGAACAGTGGCAGAAGACAAAACAGCTTTATCAGCTGTTAAACACTGAATTCTGCCACAATTTTAAAGAAAAAGATGTCCATTCTTCAGAGCATCACATCACTTCTGCCATATGTTTGTCAGTACTGTTTTACCGGTTTTCAGTGCTCTGAAACCAAGTAAAATCGTTAACGATCCTAAATAAGAAGTAGATGAAGTTCAACTCACTACGATCGTGTCTCATTATATGTTCTCGACATATAAGCCAAGATTTACCTTTCGAGCTTCACTCTTGTGGTGAATTTCTTGGAAACCATGTCCCCAGTACATAATAAGTTGGTTATTATTGTAGAGCCAATCAAAGTCCTATGTATATGTGCTACTTTCTTAAAACTATTCTCTTTGGGTCTGTTCTTTAAATTAGCAGTCTTTCTCAGCTGTATAGATATTTGTCTCCTTCACATAATCCCAATTAATAATTTATAACTTACTGGAGTCACAAAACTGTTTTTTTAACAGTTACAGTTTAGTGTTTTTAAGTATCCAGGTTTCTTAGACTGTGTCACATAATTTTATCAGTTGCAAGAAATATTGGTAGAATATTTGTGCAGAAAGATGATCTTGTTTTTGTCAGTGAAGGTGAGAATTTGTTTATAGCTGTTTTGAATATTTTCACTGGAGTAATAAAGGTTTATTAGATCTAAAATGTTCAGGAAGTTTTTAGTAATTGAATGATTCAGTAATTTCTACTCAGGAGATAATGCCGTTATGGAGAGGACATTTAAAGATGTGCAGACAAACATTGGACAAGGAGTTTGTGGAAACCAAATTAACTGGTCCAAATTTTAAAATAAGGGGTGAAGACATGAGTGGACAGAAAGACTATTAAAATTAAAACATTGAGAGAGGATGAAGCTGGCAGAAGTGTGGGAGATTGAGAGAAGAAATGAAGGGGATGGGGCAGTGCAGCAAATGAAGTAATTTGTTAAAATGTTAGCATAATCAGAAGATTGTTGGTTTTCAGAGCAACTTACATTTACTTTATGTTAATTAGTAATCTGAGCCTGATATATTTTAAAATTATTAAGAAATGCCTGTGGGCATGTTTTATAGCAGGTGAAATTTTCTAATGTAATGCCAACACAAGATTCCTTTAATAAAAGCAGATTATCTACATGCAGTGTAATGTCCATTTTCATGTTTACATATCCCCATGGGAATGAAATATGAGTGCTGAGAATAAAGACTTAGATATGGAATGTAACATAGGTGCATGTTGTCTTACACAGATCTCATCTGAGTCCATCTATTAAACTGCTTCTGTTGAGCTGTACATTCATTTGATTTATGCTCCTGCATTATATGGTATTTTACTACTGTGGTCTGCATTGCTCCTTGCGGTACTCCATTTATGTTCTACTGCCCACATGACATCATGTGTCAAAGAAGCATGAGACCCTCAGTGTAAATACTGGTGGCAGTTAGTCATTACAACCACAGTGGAATGATGCTGCAGTTTGTGTGCGACCGTGTGCCCAGCAATGGTCTGGTATAATATCAAGAACAATTTCTCTAGTTTTTATCCACCGAGGCCTGTTGTACTCCACACACCCACCCTGATGCTTGCGCATGAACCCTGTGATAATCTCCTTCCCCCTTCCCTATGAAGCTTGGGCATTGGTTGTCACCATATCACTTTTTACTTATTCATTCATTTTTTTTCTTGGTTTTAGTGTGCCTGACATGCCCCATCAGCTTGCTACTGTGCCCCTGTTGTGCCTGATTAAGAAAAAGAACCTGAAGCCACAATCGTACACCAGCTTCTTCTGAACTGTGAGAATATTCTGGTTGTCTCAGCAGATCCAGTTGGTAGCAAGATGTAAAGTACAACATATCAAATGAAGAGGACAGCAGGAAATACCATAAAAAATAAATACTCTCGTCTCTCGCTCTCTCAATAAAAATGCTCAAGAACTGGCAAAAAATGAATATTG
This sequence comes from Protopterus annectens, assembly GCF_019279795.1. Classification (NCBI taxonomy): domain Eukaryota; kingdom Metazoa; phylum Chordata; order Ceratodontiformes; family Protopteridae; genus Protopterus; species Protopterus annectens. Next base: position 179,492,522 of record NC_056745.1, on the reverse strand, counting down.
ATCTCAGCTTTAAATACATCAAACTGTTAATAGATTATTTTCAGCCCATAGAAAATGATCTATCCATGAAAACAGACTTACTACACAAAGATCTCATCAAGAGATTTAAAGGGGAAATGTTTGCCAGTAAAATTGATAATTTAATTAGCCAGGTCAGTGCATATGGAGATCGACTACAAACAATTAAACTATGTAAACTACAAAGAGACCAACAAGACTTTGCTAATGGCCAGGTCTTTGTATGGCCAAGATATAATCAGAGAGAAGGGATACAAAGAGCCGAAAGGGCTGATGCACAAGCAAGAACGCAGGCAAATGAGAGATCAGACATTGCCCATTTAACAGCTACAGCCGCATCTATTGATGCGAATGCGGAAGTCTTGATGAGTGGCCATAGATCGAACATTAACGAAGACAATAGTACACCACCACCAAACCAAATGGCATTGGCTATTCAGCTTGGTCCTGGGGCGAAACCTAAATTACAGCAAACCAATTTGGATTATTTTTTACCGCTTCCGATACGCCAACGAAGGGATTCAAGGGGAAGATCGACAAGTCATGGAAGGCGAAAAAGGAGAACATCAGGAGAACCGACAAGCAAGAGGGGTCGAGAAAGGGACTGAATGACTTGGTATTTAACTTATCTGACTTGCCGCTGGTTGAAACGGATTACAAACTTCTCAATAAGGGACTGAGCTTCATACCAGCGCAAGTTAGTAACATTTCCAATATATTAACAGAGTTACGTGTTTTTATACGCAATATTGCTTTGAAGTTGTTTTTTAAACAAACAACACAGAATACTGATGGTTTTAATAATAATATATCAAATGGCTTTGAATGTTTTAAAAGAAAAAGTGTGTTTTCACCTGCACAACATCCATGTCTAGAATGTTTCATAAAAGCCTGTGAGAATGATCTTTATAAACATTATTCAGAGTATAAAAAAGGTTCACTATCACTGTTTCACAACTTAACAAATGATGAAAGGATAGCAATGAATGCTTTATGCAATAATATGGCGATTACGATAAGACCCGCAGATAAGGGAGGGGGCCTAGTCATTCTCAATAAAGAAGATTATATAGAATATATGGGATTATTGTTAAAGGATGATAGTACATACAAAGAAATTGATATAAAAATGGTAGATAAACTAATATATGAGGTACATCATGACATCTATGATATGATGATAACTAGACAAATTAGTCATGAATTTTATTTATTTTTACTCATTGAACATCCAACTATACCTTACATCAAGGGGTTGCCCAAGATGCACAAGGGCGTGTTACCACCACCGTTACGCCCTATAGTAGTTGGACATCAATGGGTTACAGAAAATATTTCTATTTTTATTGAAAAGAAACTAAAACCACTAGTGAATGATATTCCCACCATATTAAAAGATTCTTATCAATTGATCCATTATCTTAATGATATACAACACCATGTTTTAGACAAGCATTTATTGGTCACTTTAGATGTCCAGAGCCTATTTACAGCAATACCAAATACATATGGCTTAGAGGCAATAAGATATGTGTTAAACAAACATGGTATTTATAGTAATAGTGAACAGATTCTACTGAATGCCTTGATTGAAATAGTTCTTACTAATAATGTCATGATGTTCAATAATTCCTTTTATATCCAACAGTGGGGGGTGGCCATGGGCACCCCCTGCGCTAACACCTATGCCAATTTGGTTGTTTATAAATGGGAAACTACATGTCTCTTTACACATCCTGACTATCACAAAGTATTGGCATACTTCAGATTTGTGGATGATATACTTTTAATTTGGGATGGAACATCAGAGGAACTCCAAATTTTTATTAATGACTTGGAGAAAACGACAGATTTTTTTAAGATTTTCCATTGAATATTCGTATTCTAATGTTAATTTCTTAGACCTGAACATTAGAAAAGAGAATAAAGGAAGATTAGTTACATCCCTATACAGGAAAGAGTGTTGGAAAAACACGTTGTTACAATATGATAGTATGCACCCCAGATTTACATTTACAAATATTTTGAAAGGACAATTTACAAGGATAAGTAGGATTTGTCAGGACCAAAGTGAATGCAATATTGAATTTCATAAGTTAGAACAGTTATTTCTGGACAGAGGATATAATTCTCTAACTGTGGCTTGTATGAAAGAAAAGTTTTTCAATGATTCTAGCTACACGCCAAGAACAACACACAATTATAAACATATAAATAAATATAAATTTCAAGGACAAGATGAACAACATGACCAGAAACAAGTGAGATGTATAATTAGTTACACTAGCGATAATAAGTATATAACCAACATTATCAGTAAGAATTGGTCAATTTTAGTTACTAATGAAGAAATAAAAAATTTAATAGGAGATAGATCTTCTTTCACATATAAAAATACAAAGAATTTAAAAAGAATTTTATGCAATGAGAAATTGAATGAAATGAGTAATAATAGGGGAAATATAGGTACTTTTCCTTGTGGAAGATGTAGTTCATGTAAATGGATCACCACTAATAATAAGTTTTTACATCCTGAACTATTATTTGAATTTGGCATCAGTTGTTCAGCTAGTTGTGATGATACTAATGTGATCTATCTAGCTACCTGTGAGTTATGCCCTGTTTTTTATATTGGCATGACAACAAGAAGGCTCAGAGACAGGATACAAGAACATTTATACGCTATAAAGAAAATTGATCTTAAAAATGCATTGTCTAAACACATTTCTGAACATTCGCATCACAAGTTTGTATTCAGAGTGCTGCAAAAAAGAATTATAAATCAACGAAGAGGTGACAATTTTAATGATTTAGAGAGCCTAGAATTAGATTGGATCTTTAGGTTTCGAGCACAACAATATCCAGGCCTTAATAGTTATGTTAGTATCAGGTCACACCTAAAGAAACGTAAATACCATTGATTCCATTTATATTTTAGTTAATCTGATACATAGGTAAAGTTTTTGATAGCAGAATATTATAAATGATACCATATATTAATAGGTACGTTTATTGTTCAGGTTACTCATTATTCAGATCAATTATTGCGATTTAGAGATATAATATTATATTTGATCATTTTAATGATTGACTACTTATATATCCACTTATTTTATACCATACTATATATAATATATGTATATAAATGATAGTGAAGTTAAACTCCATTGCAGGTCATTTGTGTTGTTCATTTTATTTATTATATGTTTATAATAATAATATTTATATTTATATAGATTTATTTATACTATATAGATATTTATTAATTAACTATTTATTTATTTATTTATTGATTCACAATATAGCAATATAGCTATATGATATATACACACCATATTCTACTTACTATTTCAATTGTTATAGATTATTTTCCAATAAGTATATATCTTTAATTCATCATTTTTTATAATAAAAATAATAATAATACTTTATAGAATAATACTTCCATCAATATATATCCTATTGGATTTTATTATAAGTTTTATGTCACTTTTTTGGTATACTTATTAATGACTGTAATCACTGACCTTTTCCTTCCTTTCATTCCTTACCTACCCTTGCCTTCCACCCCCCACCCCCACCACCACACCACCACCTCCCCCTCACCATACACACACCACCACCCCCCCCCCCGTCCCCCCCCTTTTTCCCTTTCTCCTCCTTTCCTTCTGATTTTCCTTGCCTTGTATTCTTACATCCAGTATACATATTGGATAGGAAATACATTTGATATCATATTTAAAAATTGTAGTAGAAAATGTTATGATACATATAAGTTACTTAATATATATTGATTATATATTCAGTAACTATATATAAAAGATTAGGTTAAATGAGAAACAGATATACATTTGTTATATTTATATCTATATATATATATATTTTTAACTATATGTTTTAATTATTCATTCACAGCCTTTTAAATGTATTTTATATAATAATTTTTCTTATGATTGCCTATAGATGTTACACGGACTCAATAGGTTATTGACATATTATTCCGATGACCCCTGTTAGTCCTGAGTTCATGGCTAGCGGAATATGAACTACTATATTTAGTTTTAGCACATCCACAGTTCTCCCATGAATTGATTGCTTCACAGTTTTAAAAGTTTTACTAATTAATTTTGTGGATAGAGTTGATTGATGTGATGGTTTTCTTTCTTTTTTGTAAAATGTTTTAGACGATTGTAGGCTACATAGAAAGTAACCAGGTATATGTGTTATATTATGGATTGTAGCTTTAAAATGAAGCATACCATACACATATAAAATTGAATAATATGTTTAAATAATTGAATCAATCAAGTCATTAAGTAATTATGTCCTTTGGTATATAAAGTGTATGTTTTTACTAAGATTTTAAACTTATCTGAAGAAGCGTGCATTGGAAGCACGCGAAAGCGCTTATTTCTGTGGATTTTATGTGAATAAAGCTCGTTATATCCTTCGTGGTGTTGATCTACTTCTTCTACTTCATGTTTTATAGCAGGTGAAATTTTCTAATGTAATGCCAACACAAGATTCCTTTAATAAAAGCAGATCATCTACATGCAGTGTAATGTCCATTTTCATGTTTACATATCCCCATGGGAATGAAATATGAGTGCTGAGAATAAAGACTTAGATATGGAATGTAACATAGGTGCATGTTGTCTTACACAGATCTCATCTGAGTCCATCTATTAAACTGCTTCTGTTGAGCTGTACATTCATTTGATTTATGCTCCTGCATTATATGGTATTTTACTACTGTGGTCTGCATTGCTCCTTGCGGTACTCCATTTATGTTCTACTGCCCACATGACATCATGTGTCAAAGAAGCATGAGACCCTCAGTGTAAATACTGGGGGCAGTTAGTCATTACAACCACAGTGGAATGATGCTGCAGTTTGTGTGCGACCGTGTGCCCAGCAATGGTCTGGTATAATATCAAGAACAATTTCTCTAGTTTTTATCCACCGAGGCCTGTTGTACTCCACGCACCCACCCTGATGCTTGCGCATGAACCCTGCGATAATCTCCTTCCCCCTTCCCTATGAAGCTTGGGCACTGGTTGTCACCGTATCACTTTTTACTTATTCATTCATTTTTTTCTTGGTTTTAGTGTGCCTGACATGCCCCATCAGCTTGCTACTGTGCCCCTGTTGTGCCTGATTAAGAAAAAGAACCTGAAGCCACAATCATACACCAGCTTCTTCTGAACTGTGAGAATATTCTGGTTGTCTCAGCAGATCCAGTTGGTAGCAAGATGTAAAGTACAACATGTCAAATGAAGAGGACAGCAGGAAATACCATAAAAAATAAATACTCTCCCGCTCTCTCAATAAAAATGTGTCACTGTTGTATATTGACCTCCACCTGAGATGGACTGCTGCAAAAGTACAAAGCAAGGCATTTGCTACCATCTGTAAATAAAGTTGTATGCAAGCATGTGATTACTCAAAGGAGCAACAACAACAGCATGCTAGATTTAACTACAGAAATAGCAACGTTACAAAAACTGCTCACTTGTAATTGTGTTTTGCAACTGAAATAGTCTACACTCTTTTGCAATCATTCTGAAGTTAATTATCACAGATATTTAAGAAAGTTTCGGAAGTGATCTCCCAACTTCACCCCAGATCATCTTCTTCCATAGGGCAATTGTTTTCTGAAATCAGGTAAAATTACAAATATTACAGTCACATTACTAATGAACTGTCATGTTGTCATTTTGTATTACAGTACTGAAACTTGCTTGCACAGTTTAGAGGTGGCCTTCACTAGATTAAAGCTTGGGGTATAACCTGTGTAAGTCCACAGTAGTCTTGCTCCGGCTCTCATCACAAATGTTTTGCAAACAGATAATCAGAACTGGAAGAAGTGAAACAAAATGACAAGCATCATATTCCTGAGCAACTTTGACGAAATTAGCAGATATTTTTTATGAAAATACTGAAACCATATTAATCAAAGTGAATGAAATGCAATTACTGTTGTAGTTTTCAACATGACTCATCTGGTCTTCTGTTTTCATGACTTCCTTCATTAGGCACATTCTTGGAAGAGAAGTTCACCAAGATGTTCCAAAAGTAACTTTCCAAATGGAATGCCACGGTAACAGTTTCTCAGTTCACAAGAGCACCCACAGATGTTATTTCCGAATATGTATTCATTTTACTTATTTAATAACTGTTGAAAATGCTTATAAATAAGCATTATACGAAAAAAAAATAACAGTGAGCCTAAACTGTCTGCAAAACCTCTTAAAATAGTGTTTTTAGATATAGGTTTTATGAATGTCGTGAAACCATGGAGAAGGGCAATAAGTTGTGCCATTTTCTGTAAAATTTTATGTGTACTATGTGAGATCCTGTAAGTGAAATTGTAAGCAGTCTAGATGGAATATATCAAATGTGTCAATCTGATTTACCAACAAATAAAAGAGAAGTTGTATACTTTCAGGGATGTGTGTTTGGGCCTTATGATGCAATATGTGTGTTTATATTATTGTATAAATATGGCTGCATTTTCTGTGGCTGCTGCAGAGGCGCTAGAGGTTGGATTAAACATTTAATGTGGAAGATCTTGGTTCTTGGTCGTTTATATCCTATGATGTTTTTGTTCCCTTTTAGTGGCATCCTGGAGTTTAAAATACAATTCTTTCCTACCGCATACTGCAAGAAGGTGAGTTTTAAAGCCAGCCTGGCTTATGAATCCTAACAGGAGATTTTTTCAAGGCTGGATATCACTGGATTATTCCCTGAATCTGACACAGGAACGATTCCTCGTTCAATTTACTAGAAGAGTCACTTCATGGAATTGGTCGTAATAAATGTGAAATAACTGGATCTCAGTGTTTTCCTTTTGACTTTGGGCTGGGCTTTTTACACTGATTGTGATTCCAACTGAGTGGTGTGCAGAAAGTACAGTTGCGTACACTTACCATAAATGTAGATGTTTGAGTGTATTCACTGTTGCAGTCATTACATTTGGGTTATCTGCTTGCAGGTAGCCCTCAGTCAGCCTGATTAACAAAGTCTTGAGTCCTGGGTCGGTTGCTGTCCCTTCTTCCATGACATCAGGTCATCAGGGGTATAAAACATGCAGCTGGCGCCATTACATTAGTTTTTCTTGCCCCAGATGTCAGGTGCCCCCCTAATGGGGAGCAATTAAATAAAAAGCACAAAGATATACCTCCAACAAAAAAGCAAATACACCAAAAAGGCTTTTAAGCATTAGTAAAGGAAAGTAGAGGTATAGCCAAAAGAAGTTATTTATTTATTTATTATTTATTTATTCCAGTTTGATGACCGGGGAGGTACACTGGGCTCAGGGAGCCCGTTTTCAGTGGAGGCCCGTGGAGAAAAGCTCCAACAACTCATAGTTACATGAATAATTACTAAGAAACTTTGCATTACTGACAAATAAACAGGTAGCATTCATAAAGAAACAAACAATTACAATTTTGTTTAGGTGTAAAAGACAGGCAAATGGCCTTGGGGCTAGATTTTACAGTATAGTTATTTATACATAATACAAATGAGCAATGTTAGCTAGGAGAGAGGTTAACCATTAGTAAAAGTGGAGGAGACCTTGAGAGGTATAGGGTAAAGAGTACAGTTGCATTTCCTGTTTAAGTAAAGGTGAGAATGAAAAAGAGTTTTAAAGTTTTTGAAGTTATCGCAGGTCCTAAGAGTGGAGGGAAGAGCATTCCATTTTTTGGCTAAGGTGAAGTAAAGCAGAAGTTGACCAGCTGGGCGCTTGGATTTGTGGATGGTGATTAGCTTTTGGTGGGTAGATCCAAGTGTTCTATGGGGAGTATATGGTTGGAGGATATTGGATAGTGCAGGGCACTTGGTAGGTTGGAAAAGTAGTCTATAGGCAGTCGTGATTTGGAGAAAGTCAAGTTGGTTATGGAGTTCAAGCCAGTTTAATGAGTGAAGGGAGGAACAGTGATGAGAGGAAGATTTGGCTTTGGTAGCAAATCTGGAGATTCTATTGTAACACACTTCTAGTTTGGAGGATAGTGAGGATAAATTAGTAAGCAGAGGGGTGCCATACAGTAGAGAGGGAAGGAGATACGTAGTGGGGATAATAATAACAAGGAGATAAGTTAGGGGGGGTGGAGGGAGGGTAACCAGGACTGCAACAATGAATACACTCGAACATCTACAGTTATGGTAAGTGTACACAACTGTACTATGTTCTTCGTATTTCACTGCTGCAGTCATTACGTTTGGGTAGATTCCCAAAGCTATGGTTGGGAGGAGGAATTTAGATAGCATTAGGACCAGCTGTAAGGCCCTGCAAGACTGCAGTGGCAAAGCCAGCTCTGGATTTAGAGAAAATTGTCAAATGATAATGCTTGGTGAAAGTATGCAAGGAGCTCCAGGTAGCAGCTTCTAGGATGTCCCTGGTAGGGAAGCCTCTGAGAAAGGATGTAGAGGTAGATGCCGCCCTGATGGAGTGAGATCTGATCCCCTGGGGGATAGGTTTTCCATGGTGCTTATAGCAGAAATTAATGCAATGGCTTATCCATTTAGAAATGGTTTGTTTTGAAATAGCCTTCCCCTCTGCCCCTGCAGCAAATGCTACCCACAATTGTTCAGATTTTCTTTGAGATTTAGTCCTGTCCAAGTAGAATCTAAGTTGTCTGTGCACATCCAAGGAATGCAGATTCCCTTCCCCTTTGTTCTGTGGATTGGGAAAGAAGGTTGGCAAATGAAAAGACTGATTAAGAGCCACACTGGAAACCACCTTGGGCATGAAGGATGGATTGGGTCCTCAGAGATACCCTGTCCGCATGAAAGATGATGAAAGGCTCCACTGCCATAAGGGCCTGTAATTCAGATACCCTTCTAGCTGAAGTGATTGCTAAAAGGAAGGCTGTTTTCCAAGAAAGAAATTTTAAGTCTGCAGTAGCAGCCAGTTCAAAAGGAGGTAGAGTGAGTTTCTCCAAAACAAAGTTAAGGTCCCAGGTCGGGGTTGGAGCTCTCCTGGGAGGTCTCAAATTTTTGGCCCCTCTGAGGAACTGCTTGAGCAGTGGATGAGAGAAGAGGAGAGGTTCTGTGCTATAATGTGCTGTAATGGCTGAGGTGTGGATTTTAATGGAGGAAAAAGACAGGCCCTTGTGAAGCATCTCAGTTAAGTATTGTAAAATCTGAGGTAAATTGGGTGCTGCTGTGCTCATCCCTTGAGATTGGTTCCAGACACAGAATCTTTTCCATTTTTCAGAATAAGATTTTCTAGTACTAGGCCTCCTTGCCTCTAAAATGATATCCATCACAGGTTTACTGAGGGATGGTAGAGGAGAGATTATGTAATTAGCCAGGCTACAAGGTTCAGTGTTAGAAGTTGAGGGTGCAGAATCTGTTTCTCCTGCTGAGACAACAGGGAAGGAGTCTGATGCAGGTGCCATGGGGATAACCGTGACATACTGCACAGGAGGGGGGAACCACTGTTGGCGTGGCCAGTCTGGAGCAATCAAAATCATCCTTGGTTTGTCCAGTTTGATTTTTAGTAGTACTTTGGAAATCAGAGGCAGAGGGGGGAAGGCATAGACTGATAGATTTTTCCAGCTGAAGGACAGAGCATCCACTTTCCAGGCTTGCTTGTGGGGAGTCCTTGTGCAAAATTTGTCCGATTGGTAGTTCAGGGGAGAAGCAAACAGGTCTATATCTGGGCTCCCCCATTTGCTTGTCAACATGTTGATAATCCTTGGTTCCAGTTTCCACTCATGTGGGTCCATGAGGTTTCTGATTAGTCCGTCTGCCAGTGTATTTAGTTTTCCTGGCAGGAATTGAGCTTGTAGGTGCACTTGGTACCTCAAGGCTGTGTTCCACAATGCCATGGTTAGTCTGCAGAGGGGGTAAGAATGTGTACCCCCCTGCCTGTTTATGTACCACATAACAGTGCTGTTGTCCGTCTTTACCAAAAGTTGTCCTGGAAGAATGTGGTCCTTGAAGGCTGTCAAGAGTATTCTGTACAGTTAACATTTCTTTTTGATCGATATGCAGGTGCATTTGACTTGGGTTCCATTTGCCCTGAATGCACTTCCCTGCCAGGCGAGCCCCCCATGCATAGTCTGATGCATCTGTTGTTAGGGTTTGGGCAGCAGGGGGTGGTGTGAAAGTTTGTCCCTTGTTTTGGTGGCAGGCCTCTGCCCACCAAAGGAATTCTAGGCGTAGGCAAGGTATGATAAGAATCATTGCTTCTAGATCCTGAAAATGTTGACACCATAGGCTTTTTAGATACCACTGTAGTTTACTCATATGCAGTCTTGCATATGGAATTAGAAGAATGCAGGAGGCCATGAACCCCAAGGCTTGCAGTACTTGTCTTACAGATAGCAGGGTTTTTATGGCCACTTGTTTGAAGTAGGTTGTCAAATGAATTTGTTTCTCTGGCGTGAGGTAAGCCATCTGGGAAGTTGTATTCAAGCTTGCTCCCAGGAATATAACTTGTTTACAGGATACCAGGTGTGATTTCTTTTCATTTATGGTGTACCCCAGACAAGTTAGAACCCTTTGTACAAAGGCCAGATGATTCAAAAGTATGTCCCGGCTTTCTGCCTGAATTAGACAATTGTCCAGGTACGGGTTTGTTTGTTTCTTTCGGCTTTTCCCGGTTAGGGGTCGCCACAGCGGAACTCCGGTCTGCTAATGATTGGCAGTTGAATTTTACGTACCGGCTTGCCAGGCCTGATGCACAACCTTCAATGAAGGTGCTACCATTCACGCATGTCTCCACGCAGAAGACGCTCTAGCTGAGAATTGAACCAGACAGCGTCTTACTGTGAGGCGACAATGCTACCGTCCAGGTATGGGTATATTTGAATATTTCGTTGTCTGCAAAATGCAATAACTGGAGCTAGGCACTTTGTGAATACCCTGGGCACAGTAGATAAGCCAAAGGGCAGTGCAGAGAACTGACAGTGCGTGTAGTCTGCTTTGAAGCATTGGTATCTTCTGCAAGATTCCCTGATTGGGATGTGCAGGAATGCTTCTTTTAAATCTAGTGCTGCCAACCAGGCAACTTTGCCGAGCATAAGATGTAACTGATGAAGAGTCAGCATCTTGAATTTTGGAATTTCCAAAAAGGTGTTTAGAGTAGACAGGTCCAGGATAGGACACCATGAATTGTCTGTTCTGGGTACCAGGAAAAGTCTCAAATAGAAACCTTGTCCTTTTTCCTCTTCTGGTACCAGTTGAATAGCCCCCATGCTTAAGAGAGAAAGTACTTGTTTTTGGGCCTCTGCCCACTGACTTGGGGGTAGCTCCAGCCACCCGCTTGGTGTTGGCAACGTGTGGAAGTGAAATCTGTATCCCTGGGACACTATATTTAAAACCCATTTGTCCTGGATAATGAGTTCCCAGTTCTTTGCATGAAGAGCAATCTTTCCCCCCAAAGGGGCAGTCAGTTGATAAGTGCTTGGAAATTTTAAACGGAAGTCATTGAGACAGTTTACCATAGGGGGGAGTCGTATTACTCCCAGATTTGGAAATGGAGGCCTCCCACTGCTTAGTCCTGTGTGTCCCCTGGGACTGAAACCTGGGGCTTTTGCTGTGTCTGGGTTTGGCTTGAGAAGACCTGGAAGGGACTGGAAAGGACCAATTCTTAGAGGGCCAGTGCCTACTAAATCTAGGGGGCTGAACTTGTAAGAAATCTTTAACAGTTTGCATAGATTTAGCTTTATCTTCCATCTTTTTAAGAACTTCCTCAGCCTTGTTGCCAAACAGGCAGTCCTGATTTAAAGGAGCATCCAACAGTTTAGCTTTAACATGATCAGGGAAAGATTGCTCCTTAAGCCAAGCATGTCTTCTGAGCACAGACCCAGTAACAGCAACCCTGCAAGAGGCCTTTAATGAATCAAAACCACATTGCAAAGTATGTTTTCCAACTTGTTCAGCAGAATGCATTAAATCCTATAATTCTTTATTTTCCACACAGTCAGGAATCAACATCTTTTTCTGTTTAAGCAATCCAATAACATGTTGCTGATACTTTAACATATGAAACTGGCAGTTTAAAGCCCTAATGGCCAAGGCTGCAGAAGTGCAAACCTTCTTACCCCATCTATCCAGCGCCCTGGAGTCTCTATCAGACGGGGTAGGATTTTTAGCAGTAGAAGCCTTAATGCCCTTGGGCCCCTGTGAAATAGTCTCTCGATCCGCAATAGGATTTTTAAAACGGAACTTGTGTGACTCAGGGACCCTGTAGTATCTGTCAAGTTTTCTGGGAGCAGGAGGCAAGGAATCAGAGGCCAAACTAGATTCTGAAAAAGCATCATCAACAATGTCTAGTACAGGAGGAATAGCTAAAGGCCTACGCTGAGGTAGGTGTAAGAAATCCCTATGCCTCTTTTTTGAATCAGAAAAATCCTGGCTTTCCCAGTGGAAATGCTCCCTTAGGGTTTGCAAGGTTCCCCAAAAGAAAAATCCTCTGAAGGAGAAGCAGAGGGAATGTAGTCTTCTGCATCAGAATCCTTATAAGTAGATAAGGGCAAATCCAGATCATCCGAAGAATCAGAAAAAACAGAATCCTGGTCAGAAGATTCATAAACAACTTCAGTCCTAGGCTTCTTAGAAAGGGGAGGGTGGCTACCCTTGATTAGAGTTATTAAATCTTCAGCCATTCTTATCATTTATTTTTTTAGGCAAAGAGGCCTGAGCATCATTTTTTTAGGCATGGTTCGAGATTTAGGCCTAAGTGAAGAAGGAGGCGTCAGTTTAATATGCAAGTCCATAGGCCTGAATACACCCTCATAAGCCGGTGCCTGCACAGCGGCTCCGGACCCATCCAAGGTAGAGATATCCGCGGTTTCCATAGTTGAAGTATCTCGTGGCATATCAGACTCCAAATGGGTCTCAGTAGAGGCCTGCGAATCAGAAGTAGCAGGTATCAGGGGCTGCGAAAGCACCTCACTGAGTACCGGCGAACTGACGACTGGCTTAGGACAAGCATCGTCGGCAGTTTTGGGCCACGGTGGCCTGTCTCTGTCTTTTTCTTTGCATAGTTGGATGGCTAACTGACGACATTTCTGGATAATTAAACCGAGAACCGAAATATTTAGAGGCGAAAATATACCGACAATGGATAATGCGCTGATTAAATAAAGCACAAACCCGACAGCAAGGTATGTCGTGGTCAGGGCCTAGGAAAGGAATACAGTATGAATGAAAATCTTTACGAGGTATTTGCTTTCCACAAGTAATGCAATTATTATCTTTTACTGATATCGGTAAGAAGTAAGAAAAAGTTTCCCCAATGGGGTACTTAGCTTTAGTTGAAGACTTCAGTTCTGAAACTCAAAATGAAAAATTCAGGAGTCGGCCGACCGGCACTTGCAAACTGCTTCTGCTTCGGGCACCGCACGGCAAGAAAGACTGATGTAATGGCGTTGGCTGCATGTTTTATACCCCTGACAACCTGACGTCATGGAAGAAGGGACAGCAACCGATGCAGGACCCAAGACCTTGTTAATCAGGCCAACTGAGGGCTACCTGTAAGCAGATAACCCAAATATAATGACTGCAACAGTGAAACACGAAGAACATCTGGTGTTTATTGTACAGGATGCATATCACACATAACGTTATGCTTTCTTTTTATGTTAATGAAGATAACAAAATTTGTTGGTTAAAAACATTTCTACAATATGCATTTGCTTATGTAAAAATGATAACAGCTAGCCATGTTATATGTCAGCAAACAGCAAGATCCTTGTCTTCTAAGACTTTTTTTGAGCATACAGCTGGATGATTTTACTTCAAAGCAATGAAAGGAATAGCAGTTGTACTGATACCTGAGCCCAATTCTGAAAGTTTTCAAACCACGCAGTCATACAGATGATGTGACAGTTTTTACTTTAGAGTTAGATGGAAAAAATAGGTTAGAATATTTTGTACAGTGGTATGGAAGGCATTGTGGAGGGACGGAGGGATGGATGGAAGTCCGAATCTGCTTAGTCAATTAAAAGTGTTGTTAACATTTTCACTCTTAAAACTGAAACATTTGAAATGCAAAATTTTGAACGCAGGTAAACTTCTGAAAGTATGTCTAAGCTGCTCCCCAGTGGAAAAGTGAAAGTAAGTTGACCAACAACTTAAACTAGTCAAACTGATTTGGCCTGTATCTGCCTGTGTCTGGTTTTCAGTTTTCAGCCATCAAAACACTAAACCAGTCAAACAAAAAAGTGCACACGTCACAGAGAGAAAACAAATAAAGCAAGCAAAGTATGGACACCAAAAACCATCTTTGTCAGTGGGACGGAATGAAATGGGAGGACTTACTGGCTGGCTTCTGGTGGAGTCGACATGAAAGCCACACTATAAATTAATGCTGGGGACAAGAATGAGAGATAATATAGGGGTAGGTAAAAAGATCATTTCCACAAGTATTAGATCTCAGACAAGAACCATTGTACCACAGACACTAAGAAAAATACATCGATGATCACATGCATAACCCCCACTTATGTCTCAAAGACAGCTCTTCAGCCTCTGTTGACTGTGTTTCTTTAGCTTGAGTTGTGCTTGCTCGCCCTCCTTGTGTGCCAAAATCATTTCCTTTAAATGCCTGATTGTAGTGCTTTTCTAGGGTCACGTGTCTCACTGAAGGAGGAAAGAGAATGGAAAGAAAAAGGCTCTGCTAATTTGTTTTTTCCTCAGTTTGCTGCAGTCTCAGAGTGAGCAGTGGAACGGGAATGGTACTGCAGTCGCAGCCTACAAAAATGCTTTTTCGGTGTGCTTTTCAGACGGTACACCTTTCATTCATTTCTGCATCTTACAAAGCAGTTTAGTTGTGGAGTCAAAAAGGAATCGGTGTGGATAGGGTTATATTGTTTTTCATGACTGGCTAATTGGTGACTATCCTTTTAATTTTCTTTTAGCCCATGAAAACAAGGTTACAGCATGCGCCCTGACAAGATACTGACTCATTTGTGATTGGCTCACAAAAGAGAGATCAAAAATCGGTTGCAACCCTTGAGAATGCAAGCATAACAGAATGAAAGAAAAGCATTTTAGCAGGCGGCAAAAGGTCCTACACCCTGCAATTTGGGGTTTGCACAATATTAAAATATACACACTCTGCTTACACACACACACACACACACACACACACACACACACACACACACACACACACACACACACACACACACACACACACACACACCTCTGAGGTTGCATCATAATAAGGAAAGGGGAAATCTCCAGTACACCAGTAAGCTGACCTTTTGAAGAAAAAGCCCAGACGTCACACACTAATGATCAATCTTAAGAGTGCCAGTCACTGGTGTTTCATGAACAGGCTAGGGTCCCCCACAAAGAGCAGCCCACTAAAACTACTCCAGAAATGTATTTTCTGTGTGGAAGAGAAATACAGAAGATCAAACAACTGTCCCTAATTTTGCAAGTACCATACTGACTTGGGCAGTTTTGTTCTGCAGACACAAAAATGATAAAGCAAATTTCTTGACTTTTTTTTTTGCATGTTTCTGCTTCTTTCTGATATCCAAACGCCCTGTCCCAGACAACTGACCCATTGAGAGATGGTCTGTCTGGGGGATATCATTTAGACAGCCATTGGAGCAGTTTATTTTTTACTTTTTTCCATGGCCCTTGCAGCACACACTTGGCTAGGTGCCAAGGAGGGCCATGCAATGGTCCATCCATGGAGGACATCCCCTCACTTCAGCTAGTAGTGTTTGCTCCAAGTAGCCATACCCCTTCTTCTGGAGCATAAGCAGTGGTCTTCTCAGTCTCCATCTCAGGTTACACCACCCAGTGGTTTGTTGAGTGTGTGTGACCCCTTCCCATCCCCTAGGAGAGGTGAGCCAGCCACACCCCTTAACTTCACACCCTTCCTGCCTGGCTCTTCCAATAATCTGCTGCTAATTAACCTCAGATAGTCTGTGTTACAGGAAAAGCTCCATCCCTCTGCACTATGGAGCCAGGCTAAATTTCCTGACATTTTAGTAGAAAAAATGTTTTATTTTTTTCATGATTCTTCCAAATACCGCACAAAACTATGACAGTTTAACTAAATACTTTTCTCCAACAAGAGTCATAGTAACACCACTGATGACTTAATGTTTTCAATTTATAGCTTCAGGACTATAATCAAGATTCGCATTAATATCTCGAATATCTCACTTCCAAATTACTAATATTTGTTACATTTAAGAGAACACAGAAGAAATAAAAGATGAATAATTTAAAAAACGTGCAACTTGGCCAAATTAACTGATTACCTGAATTTTAGACCTCTGAAGGGATGGTACCATTTGGGTCACATTGCAGTATCTAGGCAACCGCAAAACACTTCCTGAACACATCATCCCCAATTACAGAGCTCTAAAGCCATAACAGTATAGGCCCCAACAGGTAATTCCGAACTAAAAATATATTTTTGGGCAATACAGGGGGCAGTGATTAGCACTGCTGCCTCACAGCATTTGGTTTCCAATATGGTTCTCAGCTGAGCTGCCTTATGTGAGAAATGTACATACTCTCCATGTGTCAATATGGAGCTTTGTCAGGTGGTCTGGTTTCCTCTCACATCTGAAAGGTGTGTTGTTGGTGAACTGGCGGTCCTCTAAACTGAATCTGGTTGTGTATGCTGTGTGAAGATGAATATGTTTCTGCATCCTACAATGGACTGGCAGAAGTGATCAGTTCCAAATCCTCTGTGACCCTATAATGAACTAAACAGGTAACTGGGGGATAAATGAAAAGAAGCCAGTTCTGCTATCCATCTTCTGCTTAACAGTAATGTGTGCCACTTACCACTGCAGGTCTATCCTTGCTTTTAGCCTGAAGCTGTCATCAGCCACTTAAGTCACATGACAAGACTCCCACTGGTTACCGAACTAACCTGTGAATGTCTGTCAAAAAATCGGACAGTGTGTAAATACACTTGGCAAGTGGGTTATATCTTTGTACATACACCTTCTGATTGTCATTTAGTAAAACAAATTGATTTAATCAAGTAAGCTAAATAAAGACAGACCAACTAGACAGCAGCACTTAATATATGCACAGTAGCACTTGATGACGTAAGTGTCACAGTGCATTTTTCCTGCTGCTGAATTACTTAATGCATGTTTTAATAAAAAGCCCCATAAACCTTTTTATGAAGAGAAACCAACATAGTTTTTATCTACACCTTGGTGACATCACCAAAGGGATAGCATGTGACTGAATCTATACAATTTTAATAGCTGTGACCCCTCTCATACATGTCTGAGCATCCATTAAAGTCCAAGTACACCTCCTACACTAATCTTTGCTGATGTCAGTGAGGGATCCTCAGCAAAGGCAAAGGTCAGAGAGGTCGCTGACAGCCCTCTCTGATGTCGGTATTAGAACATGGATGAATTCATTTAAAAATAGGCTATAGCTGAACTAAGACTTATTGGGGAGAAAATACTTCATGCCGTGGTACCAAACGTTAAGTAAAAATATGACTGTATACTTTCTCGTCAAGTGACAGTAAATAACAGATACGGAGCAATTTGACCTTGACTGCGGAACAATGTGCTCTGTTCAGTAAGGTCCATTTTTGTATTCATTTGCACTATATTGCTGTGAATATGAATAGACAGAAAGATCTGAAGTAGTACTAATCTTGCCATGTAAATCATTTATGTCTATTTTTTAACTGTGGTTAGAAATCATTTCTAATAATAAATCTTGCTTGTGCAGTCTCCTGGTGCTCTGGTCTGATATTCTGAAACAAAAACAAGGAGCTCTGTTTTATTACCTTTCAACTACTGTCTAACAACTTTTGAAAAGGACACACTTTAGAAGAATAAGGGTGCAGACTTTACTTTAAAATTGTCTACAGACTAAATTGTGAATTAAAATAATCTAAGAAAATTAAGAACAAACAGCAAAAGTTGTGTAGTGGGGTGGTTTAGAGCTGTCTGAATGTGGTTTTCTGTTATATAAAGTTGTAAAGCTCATTAACATTGAAGTCAAAACAATTTCTTACCACCGCAAGACGGTTAATGATTAGGTTTGTAAAGGTTCTTCATGGATTAATACTTGACCAATTTAGCAGAGACTGTGCAGCATTTCCTGCTCATTTCTTCACAATTATTATAAGAACTTTAATTAGGCAACTTCAAGGCCAGAACATATAAGTGAATTCCAGAAATTTGTTCTTTACTATTATCATTCAAGCCTGAAATGAAAAAGCACCTTTTAAACAGAACATCACATTGCCCACAGACTATTAAATGCAATTTTTATATTGTGCATTATGAATACTTTTTTGACTAAAAATTGACAGCTGTGTGGTTGTTTCTCTCTCTCTCTCTCTCTCTATATATATATATATATATGTATGTGTGTGTGTGTGTGTGTTCTTGTGGGAGAGTATTTTGAGGAAGTAAAAGCTTGAGGTACAGTGAAAATAGAAGAATATTTTATATATATATATATATATATATATATACACACACACACATATATATATATACACACACATATAATATGGATATATATATATATATATATATATATATATATATATATATATGTGTGTGTGTGTGTGTGTGTCTGTGTGTGTATCTACAAATGTGTGCATCAATATTTATAACTATATCTATACACACACACACATGTGCAGTTCCTTGCAAGTCCTCTGTCTTTGCAATCAAAAGCCAATCTCATCAAGCTACTGAAATGAATTGTCCAAAGATTAAGAAAAATAATTTGATAAAATTATACTGTTTTGCATTCAAGGACTGATTTCAGCTAGTGTTCATTGGTGCTTTATGCTAATTTTTTTAATCAGCGATGAGATTAGCATTTTAAATCTATCTTCCTACAACAAATCTTTGTTAAATTAGAAAGCTGATACATTTTAAGCACGGTGTGCAGTTCAGTATAAGGTACTATAACATAAAGTTTATCTTAGTCTAGAAGTAGTAAAACAAAGGAAATGTATGTATATACATTTCCCCAGTGTTACAATACTTGGAGATAGTATAAGACTGAAAACTAATACTGGACAGCTGTCCTGAACACCTTACTCGTGGCGCTTCATATGCCTAAAAGCAGCAGTATAACTGTCACAAATTTACTGCAGCAATGCGATGCATGAATTCCAAGATGGCATTGAGCAGTACTACAAGAAAGAATATCACAAGCCCTGCTCTTCTGGCAACGGGAAGACCCTACAAATACAACGTGCTACAAATGTAGGATGCAAAGTATAATTGCCTCTCCCTTGCCAGCTGACTGATATTTAAAATAACATCTTTACATTCATAAAAGTACCCCCCCACCAGCTAAACGAGGCAGAAAAACACTGCTGTCTGCCATAATTAATAACTTACATAGGTAGGGATACCTATGCAACAAAAATCAGCTACAGAGTCAACAAAAAATCATCAAATAACTTAAGTATGCACATGAGAACAGACCAAACTACCTGGAAACAAAATTAATAATTAATTAACAGACAGTTCAAATGAACTACTGTAATGGGCCACTTACGAGTTTATTAAGTAATAGACTTAATTGTTTTTGTGGGTCATTTTAAGCTTAGTCAATTTTCCTCAAAGGTGAGAATCAAACCTTGTATCTTTTGCACAATCTCCACTTATTTTAAGAAAGTGACTTGGAATACTAAATGTCAGTCACAGAGTTATTTGTGAAAACTGTCCACACTTTTGTCCACCAAAGTAATAAATGGCTAAGAAACAAAATAGAAGGGCCATAGACATCCCACAGTACTTCACAGTGAGGCAGACTGATTAGACCTAAGTTCTAGTCTGTGCATAACTAAGTCACTGATATGTCCAGTACATTTCAATTAAGTCTCACTGTACATATGTTCTCTACATGCTCAGTGAGTCTGGACTCTTGCATGTACTGTCACTTCCTTGAACTTTATGCCATTCTGGGGTTTGGTTGAGATGGCTGCACACAAGGAATGTACATTCAAAAGCTCCTCCTGAGCCAAAAGGCCAAGATTCTGCCATATACATACATCCTCATCTATGTTCCGGGCACTTTAGTAGCCTCACTGAACACAAAAAACCATCTAGTGGGTTAGCAAAGCAAGCATTTGGCGACTTTTTGTTTGCTGGATCTCAAGTGAGGAAGAAACTCTTAAGTGCTTCTGAGAAATATACACAGAAAGGTTACCCTAATTCTAATTATCCTTCCACTGGACTGCAGTAGGTTTTTATCCCAGACAGCTTATAGGACAGTTTTATTATCCACTGACAATAAAGGGTAACCAGGGGCAATTGTGTAGACTAGCTTTAGTTCAAGAGTGCATTAAACATCTTCAATGACCAGGTTACTGGGAATGCTTTAATCCACTAGGAAAGGAAGCCACTATTTCAGAAACCCAACCCTATCTGTACTCTCCTCATATAGGCAGAAATTAAGCAGGTCCTGTCTTCAGGTAGTTCTTCAAATCCACCAATGCTGTAGAAGGGTAGTAGTCCACAGTAAGAAGAATTAAACATGATTTCCAATCTCTGCTACTTCTCCTATCAGTACCTATAAGGGCGATATCCAGGGCCTAGTCTTGAAATCTGAATTAAAGCAATTTTAATACCCAGAAATTGTTGGTCAGTAAATTAAACTTCTGTACAACATAAATGAGAAGAAATACCAACAGAGTCAAGCACAGCCACAGACCGAAAAATACAAGAAATAAAGCCAGTCCAAAGCGATAAAAAAATCCACAATTTATTGCAGGAACACACACAGGTAAGCGCTTTCGCATAGGAGCTTCATCAGACCAAATAATAACCATACACCTGACTAGTATTTATACAAAGCAGTCATACTCAATTAAATAATCAATCATTTAGCCATTAAAAGACACTGTGTACAAAACTAGATAAAGGTATGTATATATACATATATATAAAAAAAAACACAATACATGCATGATATGTGATACATATATTATACGAGTGCCAACAAATATATATATTCACAATATCTGTGAATAAAAATAAAAATAATAAATAAAAAACTTACTAAATAAAACACACATAAACAAAAATCATAAAATACCTAGATCAAGACAAATCAGGGAAGTGAAACTAAATTCAATAGATATCATTTAGATATCATTTACACAACCTTCTTCTTTCATTTACTGCACCCTTTAAAATGAAATTCTTTATGCAGGTCAGGATGGTAAAAAACACCAGATGTATCAACATATATACAAAAATTGCAAGACCCACATGGTTCAGTGTGGCCATATGCTGGCCTCCCTGTAGTGTGCCTATCAAAGCATAAAAGCCTCTTTAAATTCTTGTGATTCCTATACCGAAAGCTGGGATGACTACCCACAATATTACTCATCTCATTGTCTACAAGAAGGATAGACCAATGTTGATAAAATAAATCGGTGACCTGCTTGAAGTCACTTGTATAAAATAAGGGAATTCTAGTCTGACAGACTCTATTAATCACACTGGAGTTGTCCAACTCCAAAGATGATCCAAAATATGGTCGTGAACATCTCCAGTGTGATTAATAGAGTATGTCAGACTAGAATTCCCTTATTTTATACAAGTGACTTCAAGCAGGTCATATGGCCACACTGAACCATGTGGGTCTTGCAATTTTTGTATATATGTTGATACATCTGGTGTTTTTTACCATCCTGACGTGCATAAAGAATTTTGTTTTAAAGGGTGCAATAATTGTATGACTCCACATGTAGTGTATTTGGCCCAGTGTGGAACATGCTGTGCATTTTATGTAGGGAAAACCAATAGACCCTTACCTGATAGGATGAGGGAACATCTCTATCACATGAGAAAAGGGTCTTTACATAATGGACTTGCTAAGCATACAGCCGAATATGGGAATACCCACATGTTTAAATTTCAGGTGATTGAAGCCATTACATCGAGTATCAGGTAAGGGGATATCATTACACATACTGAATATAGGGAAACTCGTTGGATTGTCCTTTTACGGGCAGATTGAAGAAGAGGCCTAAATGAGAGGGCCTCTATCAAGCCCATTTTAATGAAAAGAAGGTTGTGTAAATGATATCTAAATGATATCTCTTGAATTTAGTTTCACTTCCCTGATTTGTCTTGATCTAGGTATTTTAGGATTTTTGTTTGTGTATTTTATTTAGTAAGTTTTTTATTTATTATTTTTATTTTAATTCACAGATATTGTGACTATATATATATATTTTTTTGGCACTCATATATGTATCACATATCGTGCATGTACTGTGTTTTTTTTATATATATATGTATATATACATACCTTTATCTAGTTTTGTACACTGTGGCTTTTAATGACTAATTGATTGATTATTTAATTGAGTAGGACTGCTTTGTATAAATACTAGTCAGGTGTATGGTTATTATTTGGTCTGATGATGCTCCTATGCGAAAGCATTTACCTGTGTGTGTTCCTGCAATAAACTGTGGATTTTTTTATCTCTTTGGACTGGCTTTATTTCTTGGATTTTTCGGTCTGTGGCTGTGCTTGACTCTGTTGGTATTTCTTCTCATTTATTTTTGAATAACTTTGTACTACAGTGGATTTACCTCGTGGGGTGCTGGCAGTTTTTATTATATTTCTGTACAACATAAATAAAAGTACTAATATCTATACACAACTCTATTTTAATGTCCCCATATCCACATCTACTGCCCCATACCAACAAGTGTTCCAGTTGAATTATGCAGAGATGTCAGGTTTGGCCTACATTTAGAGGCCCTGACATACTTTCCAGTTCAGAGGAGACAATCGATTACATATAAATCTATTTAGAATTTATCCCAGGAATTAAAGGCTTATGAAAAACTTAAGTTTGTCAAGTATCAGACAGGAAAAAAAATATATATGCATATGGTGAATGTAGCTGTTTGCAATTTGACGATGCCCAGAAATACCTATGGCTACTTAGTGTTTGAAGGTCATACCATTACCCCTCACATGGAAATGACCAGATAATGACCTCATATCTAAACCATGTGAGTCATTTCACACAAAGTTAAAAGAGATTTCTAGAATTACTGAAGCATACTGCCACCTCCCCCAAACTCAAACTCAAACTCAAACTCACACACACACACACACACACACACACACACACACACACACACACACACACACACACACACACACAGAGATACCCTATGGCTGTTCAGTTACTTCCCTTAAAATCTAACATCCAGATAATGATTCAAATAAAAACTGACTTGGAATCCCTTGCTTCATGAACAGAGATTTCCTGGAAAGTGATCTAGTAGCCTTAACTAATGACCAGCACTTTCTTGACAACAATTCAAATTGCCAAGCTCCCATCTGCAGAGACTTACAATGGCTGTGGGAGTTTGTTTCTTCACTGCAATACGCTATCAAGTCACTCAAGTGGTCAGAGTATTAAACAACAGACAACCACTGGTTAAAGATGACAAAAAGATAACAAACTACTCACTAAATGAACTGCGTAGCATTTTCCCATTATCCAACTTTCCATTCTGTGTACTGCATAGGAATTCTGACATGTCATTGGAAGTCAGAAGTGGCAGTTGTCCAATCCCTAGCTTTTCATGACAATGCTGCTTTGGCTGTAGACAAGTTGCTCATCTATTTATTTATTTACTGACATTTGTTGACAGGGAAAGTCCACTGGGTCAGGAAGCCATTTTCAGTGGAGGCCCGGGGAGAAAAGTTCCACAGTCATGAAATGTTACACAGTTATTAATACGCAGAGTAAGCAGTACAGAAACAGTGCAAAAAATCAACTGTTATAAGATAATTAGACAGTTATTAGTATACAAGAGAAACTGAGACAGAAACAGCGCAAACATTGAGATATGCAAAGGGGTACTAACATATAAACATTCTAATTACAGAAGACTTATTTAAATTTATTCAGTTCACATGAAAGTAATCTATGAACCTAGTATAGTTTAATATATATTATAAAGGATTCACTTTATATCCTCGAAATACTGAAATATCGAAATTCAGTATTTCGAGCCCATAAAGTGGAATGCTGAAAAGAGCGAAACCTCAGAAGCGCGAAACTCAAACCTCACATACCAGAGGTTTTGAATGCTTCTGGTGTTTCGCTGTGGTTATGGATTCAGGTAAGTGTTGATGTGTTAAGAGTTTTGGGTAGAGGCTGTGGTGTGTGTTAGAGTGTTTTGTTGCTGTGATGTGTGTTTGCGAGGAGAATGTAGCTTACGTGATGGTGTTTTGTGTGTTGTTGTATGTAGTGTGACCTCTGAGTTAGAAAATTTAAGCAAGTGGGGTGTGGGGGGGCACAGCCCCCCACATGTGGGGTGCAGGGGGGTTTGCCCCACTG